>NC_133665.1:29408559-29708559 GCF_037893015.1 Macrotis lagotis | reverse complement strand
AGAAAACCCTAAATAAAGTCATGAATGTTCAGACCTTAAATGACAGAATAACAACCACAAAAAGCTCATTATAGTTAGTCTCACACACAGATACACAGACACACACACACACAGACACACACACACACACACACACACACACACACACAAACACATCCCCTTAATTTCTAGGATTTCTTTGGAATCACCATTTACTGGTCATTGTTTAATCTGAAATCTTTCAATTTTAATTTTATTTACACTTAAAAATCTTATATTATATTCTTCTAGTTTTGCCTTTAATCATTTTGAGCTCTTATATATTTTCATTTTTTCTGAATTTCTCATGTGTTGTTTCTTAAGGAACAACTTTTTTCTTATCTTCCTATATCTCAGTTCATTCAGTCATTCCCAAATTGATGTACATCCATTCTCTGTGCCCCTTCCATCCCAAGTCCCTCATTTTGGACAGCATAATTTCTTTTGGTCCTTCACCCCTATCACAATATATTCATTCATTCTTTCTTTTTAAATCAATCATTTCAATTAATAAACATTTCTCTCCCATCATCTTTCTCCTCACATTGAGGAGAAAAAAGAAGAAAACAAAGTAATTTGTAACAAATATGCATAGGCAAGCAAAACAAAATTCCCACATTTACTATAAATGAAAAATGAATGTATCATTTTACATTTTAAGTCATCATCTTTTTTGTCAAGAGGTGAACAGTATACTTCATCATTGCTTCTCTGTAATCATGATTGGTTGTTAAGTTGATTAGAATTCTTAAGTCTTCCAAAGTTGTTCATTTTGCCAGTGTGTTTATTATGCAAATTATCCTCCTAGTTCTGCAATAATTCCTATAAGTTTTCCCAGGTTTCCATGAAACCATTTCCTCACTTCTTATAGCACAATAGAATTCTATTACATTCACATAAGGTAATTTCAATTGTCCCAAATATAGGTGACAACCAGTGAAAATACCTAGATTTGGGAGATGCAATTCTTGTACAAGGAACAGAAAGGAAACTGGTTACTACAACACAAGAGTATGCCAAACAATCATTTTTGGTCAAGGTTTTGAGTTTCACATTTTTCTCCTTTTCTTCATTCTCTCTTCTCTCCCTCTGACAGAATGCAATCTAATATAGGCTATATATGTATAACCATACTAAACAAAGATCCATATTAATCATGTTGTAGAAGAGAAATCAAATCAAAATGAGAAAAAAAATAATACATAAAGCAACGTTTAAAAATTGAAGATAGTACACTTTGGTTTGCATTTGAAACTCCATTGTTCTCTGGATATGGATAACATTTTCCATCGTGAGTCTTTTAGAATAGTTTTTAATTATTGTACTGTTGAAATGAACAAGTCCATCATAGCTGATCATCACCCAATGTTGCTGTTACTGTTCAGCGTTCTTCTGGTTCTGCTCACTTCACTCAAGTCTTTCCAGGCTATTCTTAAGTCCTTCTTCTTCCTGACTTCTTATGGTCTATTATATTCATATATAATAATTTGTTTGGCCATTCCCCAATTGATGGGAATCCCCTCAATTTCCAATTCTTTGTCATTATGAAAAGAGCTGCTATAAATATTTTTGTACATGTGTTTTTTTTTTTACCCTTTTTGTGATCTCTTTGGGATACAGACCCAGTGGTGTATTGCTGGATCAAAAGGCACACATAATTTTATTACCCTTTGGGTGTAATTCCATATTACTCTCCAGATAGCTTGGATCAGTTCACAATTCCATCCACAATGTATTAGTGTTCCAGTTTTCCCACATCCCTTCCAACACTGATAATTTTTCTTTTTAGTCATATTGATCAATCTGATAAGTGTGAGGTGGTACCTCAGAACTGCTTTAATTTGCAATTCTCTAAGCAATAATTATTTGAACAATTTTTTATGACTGTAGATAGCTCTAGTTTTGTCATCTGAGAATTGCCTTTTCTTTCTTTTTTCTTTTTTTTCTTTTTGCAAGGCAGCAGGGTTAAGTGAATTGCCCAAGGTCACACAGCTAGTCTGATGCTGGAACCCAGGTCCTCCTGACTCCAGGGCCAGTATTTTATCTACTGTGGCACTCAGCTGCCCTGAATTGCCTTTTCTTATCCTTTGACAATTTATCAATTGGGGAATGACTTGTATTCCTATAAATTTGACTCAATTCTCTATATAATTCAGAAATTAGTCCTTTATTAAAAACACTAGTTGTAAAAATTGTTTCCCAACTTATTGTCTTCCTTTAATCTTGATTGCATTGGTTTTATTTGTGCAAAACCCTTTCAATTTAATGTAATCAAAATGATCAGTTTTGCATTTTATAATTTTCTCTATCTCTTTCCTATCCATAAATCTGACAGGTAAATTATTCCTTGTTCTGGCTTATGATATCACTTTTATATCTAAATCCTTTATTCATTTTGACTTTATCTAGGTGTAGTGTTGTGAGATGTTGGTCTATGCCATATTGTCTAGCAGTCTTCCCAGCAATTTTTATCAAGGACTAAGTTTTTATCTCAGAAATTGAAATCTTTAAGAGTAGTCAAACAGCAGATTATTGTGATCATTCACTACTGGGTTTTTTGCACTTAATCCTCTTCACTGATCTACCACTATTGATTTTAGCCAGTACTAAAAAGTTTTGATGACTGATGTTTTATAATATGATGTTAGATCTGATATGGCTAGATCACTTTCCTTTGTACTTTTTCATTAATTCTCTTGATATTCTTGACCTTTTGTTCCTCATGAATTTAGTTACTATTTTTGTTTTAGGTTTTTTTTGCAAGGCAGATGAGGTTAAGTGGCTTGCCCAAGGCCAAACAGCTAGGTAATTATTAAATGTCTGAGACTGGATTTGAACCCAGGTACTCCTGACTCCAGGGCCTGTGCTTTATCCACTGCGCCACCTAGCCGCCCCAGTTACTATTTTTTTAACTCAATAAAATAATTTTTTGGAAATTTGCTTGGTATGGCACAGGAATAAATAATTTAAATTTAAATTAGAATAAGCACTATATGCTGTAGCTGCTCAAAAAGTATTGATGTTGAAGGAATACATGAATGAATATACTAGAATTCATAATTTGAGAGTATTACTTTTATATTTCTCAAAACTGTTCCTGGATATGATTTCTTCAGTAGTACACATTATTCTCCTCTAATCTTCCAAAGGGGATGGTATTTTCTAGAAGGGAAATTAAAATACAAGAAGTTGGTGAGGTTTGAGTCTCCTCCAGGTCTGTTGACGCAAAAGGAAAATGGTTATTGAAGAAAAGTTATTGAATACAAGGAGACTCTGGCTTTAAGACAGGAAGAAACCTCAGTTAGTGACACATGTTCTTTTTCTTTTATTTATTATAGACTTGGTAACCATCAACAAAAGCAACCATTCAAATACACAAATGCTTTAAAAAATGATTGTCCTGGAAAGTTTAAACCAGTTATTTACAGTTTGTTTTTTGAAATGTGTATATTAACTTTAACAAGAATCACAAAATCAGCCTGTTCCCATTTATTTACCATTCTGTATTTTTTTTCTTGCTTTTGTTACTATTAAAATTATTTATATAATTACAAGTGGTCTGTAGTCATTAAAAAGAGTCTGATCTGATCATCCAGATCCTGAAAGATAAGGTGAATGAAGAATATCTATTTCATAGATATAGGTAGTAGGATGAGTAATCTATAGAGACTGTCTGATGGCATATATCTGGGACAGACATCACAAAATGGAAAAAAGAGTTGGGTCTGGAGGAGAGAAGGTTAGATTGCCTTCAGGAAATTGTAGTTCGTTTAATGGCACTAAGCTTCTCCTGGAAACAAAGGCTCATCTTTTTAATGCCCATGTTCTTCTGGCATGAGAAATGGAAATGTCTCCAAAGAATTGAAAATTAAAATCCCACAGAAGGCAATAGAGAGATTCATGGTGGGTGTAAATTTGAGAAGAGATTTAGAGTAAAAGCAGGGAAATGAATGTTAGGAAGAAAAAATGGACTGTTTCAAAAGCAAGGGATAATAGATGGACAGCCACAGTGAACCCTAGGGATTATTAGCTTATTTTTTCTTTGCATTATTCTCATTTGGCCTTTCTTACATTCATAGTAATAGCTAGCATTTGTAGAATGCTTTATAAATATCATTTTATTTGGTCCTCACAACAGCCCTGGGATGTAGGTGCTATTATTATCTTCATTTTACAGATGAGGAAACAGAGGAAAACAGAGGTTAAGTGATTTGCCCAGGGCCACTCAGCTAATAAATATCTGAGAATGGAATTAAACTCATGTCTTCCTGAGTCCAGACTCAGTGCTCTACCATGTTGCCTAGATATTATATTCAAATAACACACTTCCTTGAAACTTTTTTCCATCAAACTAATGGGTTTCTATTTTATTGTTCTATTTAGAACAATTAGAATACCAGACATATATCTGCCTAAAAGACTATTTTACAGAGAACTCACACACAGCAAATGCTCACACAGATAAGAAGTGATACATGGACACTCTCAAGGTCTCACTAAAAACTTTGGAATCAGTTGTGTGATATGGGAGACTGACAAAGAAGACACTGTGCTCTATAAAAAGAGGCAGAATTGCAGTAGCTCAAAAGAAACATGAGATGCACAAATTTTGACTTATCTCTACACAAATGCTCATGTGGACTATTTGTTTCAAACCTGTGGTAGAGCCTTCTTAGCTCATATTGATCTGATCAGTCATATTTAGACGAACTGTACCTGTATTCCAACATAGAGATGTTATTTTGGTCCTCTTTGAAAACCAAGGATAAAAACCATTCAGAACTATGTTGCCATGAATACTTTTGTCCAGATAGTTCTTTTGTCTCAGTTCTTAATATGTTTAAAAGTAGGGTCACTGTATCCAAAGGTATGAGTAGTCCTGTAGGAGAAACTGTGGAATTTTATTGCTGTTGTTTCAAGATGATTAGTCCCATCTGATTCTTTATGATCTCATTTGGAATTTTCTTGGCAAAGATACTAGAGTGGTTTGCAATTTCCTTTTCCAGCTTATTTTACAAATCAGGAAACTGAGGCAACTGGATTTAGTGACTTGCTGAGATTCACATAGTAGTAAGTGTCTGAAGCTAAATTTGAACTCAGGTCCTTAGGACTCCAGAAAGAATGAACCATTTCACACACATTTACTTCTAATGCAAGACTTTTCCTACTGGACTTAGGTTAAAGATTTAGAAATGGGAGGAACATAAACAGTTATCTAGTCTAAATCTCTAACTTTACAGATGAAGAACAGTAGGTTCAGAGAGGTTTTTACTTAAACAATGATCCACAGAAGGGATGGGGCAAAGCTAGGATTTGAACCTAGGGTTTTTGACTTCAACTCTGTTTCTCTTTCTACTATCCCATTTTAGTTTTCATTAAATTAAATTATATTTAAATTTCATGTCAAGTTTCTTTTCTAGCCTTGAACCATGGTGTTTTTGTGTTTGTTTAATTATTGAAAACCATCATTACAGAGTCAGGTCTCTATGTTCCCTTTCATTCTCCAAAAGTAATTGCCAGCTGTTCATTACTTCTTGGATAAGTTCCATCTAGTCTGCGTGCTTCATTCATCTTCTACTCTACTTTTTTTCCTCATGTAGATTTTGCATTTTATTGTCATAAAAATTAAATAATTTCAGAGCTGGAAGGGGTCTTAAAGGTCTACTAGTCCATTCCCATCACTTGTCAAGGAAGGAAACAGTTTCATATGGCTAAGAATGTTTCCAAAGTGAAAGGACTTCTTAATGGTAAACCACAGACATCCTTAAGGGAAGCTAGGTGGTACAGTGGATAGAGTCAGTGGGTCAGTCAGAAAGAACTGAATTCAAATCCGGCCTTAGACACTCACTTTGTGACTGGGAGCAAATAACTTAACCTTGTTTGCCTCAGTTTCCTCATCTATAAAATGAACTTGAGAAGGAAATGATGAACCAACCCAATATTTTTAACAAGGAAACTCCAAATGGAGTCAAAGAGTTGAATGTGACTGAAAAGACATCCTTTTCCCTTGAAATTTCTTACTTCTTTCAAGGTCAAATTGATATTCAATCTCTTCCAAAAAGCCTTCTTTGAAAACCTTATGTCAAGGCTAGGAAAATTCAACGGGAATTTAATAAGTACCTGCCATATTCCAGGCAGGTCCTTTCCAAACATTGGTAATGCAATGACAAATCCCTGCCTTCACGGAGTTTATATTGTATGAAAGAAGGGGAATGTACAGATGTTCTGAAACGGATGATAATAGATTTTTGACTTTAAATTATTGGACCCATTTTATGTACAAATCATTTTTAAAAACCTTTATTTAAGACAATGGGGTTAAGTGACTTGCCCAAGGTCACACCGGAAGGCAATTAAGTGTCTGAGATCTGATTTGAACTCAGGTCCTCCTGACTCCAGGGCCAGTGCTCTATTCATAGTGCCACCTAGCTGCCCCTGTACAAATCATTTTTAAGTCAAGTGTTCTGACTGTAAAATAGGAATTCTTAACCTGGAACACATGAACTTTTTTTCCCGAAAATTTGCTGACTCTATGTAAGTATCCTTCTGAATCTAATACTTTATTTTGTTATTGTTGTTCAATTGTGTCTGACTCTTCATGTTTCCATTTGGGGTTTTCTCAGCAAAGATACTGAAGTCATTTGCCATTTCATTCTCCAGCTCATTCTACAGATGAGAAAACTGAGGCAAGTAGGATGAAGTCACTTGTCTAAGATCACATAGCAGTAAGTGTCTGAGACTGGGTTTGAAACAGGTATTCCTGACTCCAGACTTGGGCTCTATCTATTACATCACCAAGTTCCTAGTTTTATTGCATTTAAATATATTGTAAGAAGGGGTCTGTAGGCTCTACCAGATATCAAAGGGGTCCAAGAGACCAAAAGGTTTAAAACTCCTACTCTAAAGCTACCATCCCATTTCTCTTCTTCCATTCACAACCAATTGTCTTGTTATAAATGTTCTTTGTCTTTCTCACCACCCACTGATTAATTAGAATTGATTGGAATATGGATTCCATCCCTACCTACTCCATGGAACATGCTTTCTCAATGGATCACCAAAGAATCAATTGGATCTAGAAGTCTAACAGCTTGGGTTTGAACTGAGTGTTATTATATAACTATATAACCATTGACAAGTCCCAACTCTTCTGAGTCCAATTTACTCTCTTTTGAATTAAATATATTTCCTCATCCCTTGTAATTATTTGTGCCCATACCATAGAGAGCACACTCTTTTTCAATAGACTATGTGCCATTGCTGTTAGTACCTTCAATGTAATAGACAACTCAATTTCATTCCATTCAACAAGCATTTATTGGTGCTGAATATATAAAGTAAAAAAGTTTCTGTCCATATTTTATCAGGAGGATTAAGGTAAGTAAATTCAAAATAAATACAAAATGTGCAAGATAATTTTTGAAAGCAGAAAAATAATTTGGGTAGGGTGGGAGAGCTAGTGTGAGGGAACTAAGCCTCAAAAGGACTTAGGAATTCTGAGAGACAGGAGAAGGAATGTTATACATGGGGGCAGGGAAACCCATTTGTTTGGAACTGAATGGGTATTGTGAAATCAATTTCGATATGAGGAGCTTTAAGTGTCAAACTGAAGAGTCTGTCTTATATCCCACAGACAACAGGGGACGAGTAGAATTTCTTGAACAGGTCAAATCTATGTTTTTAGGAATTGGTAATTGTTGTGGAGAAGAGAGGGTGCAGAGATACCAATTATGAGGGCTAATTATGAAGGCAGCTAGGTGATGCAATGGATGGAGCACTGACCCTGGAGTCAGGAGGATCTGAGTTCAACTGTGACCACCCTGAGCAAATCACTTAACACTGATGGCTTCAAAAAAATTATGCTCCAGTAGTTTAGATCCTAGGTTTGGAGCTGAAATAAGTTAAGAATCCATTTAGTTCCATTCTCTCATTTTACAAATGAAGACACTAAGACCTGGTGTGGTCACATGCCTTGCCCAATGTCACATAGACAATAAGTTGGGATTTGAACTCAGGTCTTTTGATACCAGAGTCAGAGCTATGTTATTCTGGATCACACTGGATCTTAGGCTTTCACAAAGCACAGTACAATGAAATGAGCATTGTGCTTTGGCACCAATATCTAAGGGTCTGGATTCAAATGCTGTCTCTGCTACTTATTACTTATGTGACCTGGAGCAAATCACTGAACCTTTCTGGGCCTCAGTTTTCTCTACTGGAGGAATGACCTCTACCTCCTATCTGGAGATAGCTAGATGACAGTGGATAGGGCACTGGCCTTAGAGTCAGGAAAACCTGGGTTCAAATCTGGTCTTAGATACTACTTGTTTGACCCTTGGGCAAGTTATTCTTGCCCAACTGACTGCCTCAGTTTCCTTAATTTTAAAGTGAAGTTAATAAGCATCCACCTCCCAGGGTTGTTGTAAAGATAAAATAAGATAATATTCATAAATCATTATCATAGTGCTTCCTTCTGATAGGAACTTCAAGTTTGTTTTTATTTTATTAATATTTTTCCCAGCCCCACCAACTCTGTCATGGGTGGATCACATTCTTTATGGTAAGTCCATCGCAAAAGTTACTTCCATATTTTTCCAACGTTGCCATTGCTGATCGCAACTCCCTCCTTTCTTATTTCTCCACTACCATGTACTATATTTTTCTCTCTCCTTTCACTCTGACTCTGCTGTAGGGTCGCTGAGTGGTTCAGCAGACAGATCCCTGGTCCTGGGGCCAAGAAGCCCTGAGCCCCCATACTACCCCTTAGGCCCAGAATCCACCTGGCCCTATGGTCCTGGGCAGGCCTTCCAATCCCAGCCGCTTGCAAGAAGTAAAAAAGAAAATGTGTTATATCTGATCACTCTCCCCCCATGGTCCATCCTCTCCTCCTTTATTCACATCCCCACCCCTTCCCCCTGCTCCCCCCTTCTTATTCCAGATGTCTATACCCCATTGAGTATATATGCTGTTTCCTCTCCTAGCCACCTCTGATGAGAGCAAAGGTTCCCTCATTCTTCCTTGCCTCCCCCTTCCATATCATTGCAATAGCTCATTGTAATAAAAAAAAATTATTATATGAACTATTTTGGCCTATTCCCCCCCTCTCCTTTTTCTTTCTCCCATTACATTTCCCTTTTTTTCTATTGACTCCATTTTTATACCATATTTTAGCTTCGAATTCAGCTTTTTCCTGTGCTTCAACCCTCTACCTGCTCTATTAACTGAGAAGGTTCATATGAGTATTATCAGTGTCATTTTTCTATGCAGGAATACATGCAGTTCATCCTCATTAAGTCCCTCATATTTCCCCCCCTCTCCTCCACTCTCCATGCTTCCCCTGAGTCCTGTATCTGAAGATCAAACCTTCTGTTCAGCTCTGGCCATTCCAAAAGGAACCTTTGAAATTCCCCTGGTTCATTGAAAGTCCATCTTTTTCCCTGGAAGAGGACATTCAGCCTTGCTGGGTAGTTCATTCTTGGCTGCATTCTAAGCTCTTTTGCCTTCCAGTATATTATATTCCAAACCCTATGAGCTTCCAATGTAGTTGTTGCTAAGTCCTGTGTGATCCTGACTGTAGCTCCACGATATTTGAATTGTATCCTTCTGGCTGCTTGTAATATTTTCTCTTTGATTTGGGGGTTCTGGAACTTGGCTATAATATTCCTAGGGGTTGGTTTTTTGGGATCTCTTTCTTGGGGGGATCTGTGGATTCTCTCCATTTCTATTTTGCCCTCTGCTTCTAGTATATCAGGGAAATTTTCCTGTAGTAATTCTTCGAAAATGATGTCAAGGCTCTTTTCCTGATCATGACTTTCAGGTATTCCAATAATTTTTAAATTATCTTTCCTAAGTCTGTTTTCCATATCAGTTGTTTTTTCAATGAGATATTTCACATTTTCTTCTAATTTTTCATTTTTTTTGGTTTTATAGTATCGATTCCTGATTTCTAGTAAATTCATCCATCTCCCTGAATTTTATTCTTTGTCTGAAGGATTTGTTCTCCTCAGAGAGTTTTCTTATCTCTTTTTCCATCTGGCCAATTTTGCTTTTTAAAGCATTCTTCTCCTCAATAACTTTTTGAACTGTTTTATCCATTTGACCTAAGCTGGTTTTTAGCATGCTATTTTCTTCAGCATTTTTTTGGATTTCCTTAACTAAGCTGCTGACTTCATTTTCATGTTTTTCCTGCATCTCTCTCCTTTCTTTTCCCACTTTTTCTTCCAACTCCCTCATTTGATTTTCAAAGTCTTTTTTGAGCTCTGTCATAGCTTGAGCCCAATTTCTGTTTTTCTTGGAGTCTTTAGATGCAGGAGCTTGTGCTTCCTCATCTTCAGACTAAGTATTTTGATCCTTCTTGGGCTCATTTGCAAAATATTTCTCAATGGTTTTCCTTTTGTTTCTCTGCTCATTTTCCCAGCCTGGGCCTGGTTTTGGGGTGCTTCCTGAGCTTTTGGGACACTCCCACAAGGGTCTCAGTGTGTGAGGCTCTGTCCTCCCTCCTGGTCTGTGAATGACCATAAGCGCCACCCCCCCCCCCCCCCCCGTCATGGGGCTGAGGTGGGGGGGCCCTGCTGTTCTATTTGGGGTGGGGCTAGACTATGATCAGGATCTGAATGTGGCAGAGCCCCAGAGTCCTGTTCCAGAGGAAGAGGACAGAGCTCTGCAGTCTCTCTTCACTCCCCTTGCTCAGCTCAGTGGGCTCATGCCCTGGAGGCTCCTGCTTACAGGCTCTGCCTGCTTCTGTTTCAGGATCTGGGCTGCAGAAAAACCAAGCTGCTCCCTGTGTGCCCTGAGGGCTGGGCTCCATGTGCTCGCTCTGGCAGAGGTCCCCGTTGTTCCCCCACTTTGTGCCCTGTGCTCCCCAGGGTGCAGCTCAAGAGACTCCCCCGCTGCTGTGAGCCGCAGCTCCCAGCGCCCTGGGGCTGCCTCTGGAAGGCTGAAGTTCTTTCACTCTGTTGGGCCACCCCTCTGGCAGGCCGCAACTCCGACCCGACCCCGGGGAGCAGAGCCTTTCTGCTCTTTTCCAGGTTACCTTGAGTAGGAGAACTGCTTCACTGGGTCCCTCTGAGGGTTCTGTCTCTCAAAAGTTTAGTTAGAGTCCTTAGTTTCAAGTTTTATCAGAGAGCGCCTTCTTGTTGCCATCTTGGCTCCCTATTTTATTAATTTTGTTACCATCCAGTACAGCTTCATAGAGGTAGCAGAAAATAATCCACTTTTCTTCAGAACAGCTGTGTTATTTGACACTGATTTTATTCTTTGTTAAACTATGAAACTTCCTTGGGTAAGGTATGGAACCAGTTAAAGGGAAATTTTACTTACAGTTTTTCATCAGAGCAAAACTTTAGCATTTTGACTTTGGGTCAACTTTCTTATGATTTCAGGTTGAGTTTCTTTTAGACCCATCTTTCCAGTATGAAGATAAAACCGTTAGGACATGCCTGGAGCATAACCTGGACTATATCACAGATGTAAAGTGAACAGGCATGGGGATTGGGGGGGGTGATGAAGTAGGTGATAGTACTCTTTATCAGTCCTTCCTGACCCATGACATCCTCCTTCTTCTCTGTACTTCTTCTTAGTTGCTCCCAGGACACTGTTTCTTCTCTGACACTCAAAATCAAAACCTTCCCTCAGATGCTTCAATGACATTAAGATGTAAATAGCTGATAATAGCGGAAAAGGTTAATTCTCCCTGTGACTTAAGTCCTCAACTTAACAAGCATTTAGTACAGTCTTATCAGAGGCGGCTAGGTGAGCACTGGACCTTCAGAGTTCGGTTCTAATCTTTTAACTCTTCTGTGTTGCATAACCACCCAAAAGCTTGTCAAGTGTTGCACATAGAATCTAATATTTATGACAATATTATCAATGAGTCCAATAATAAATTTTAATAATCTAATAAAGTATAACAATAAGACATTTACTTTTAAAACAAAAAATAAGAAAATGACATTTTTAATATGAACATTAAAAAAGTTTTTTCAATACCAGTGCATCTGTATCTGATTTGCTAGAAGTTGTAGAGATGAATATTTTCAAGATTATCATCTGAAATTTTTGTTCTATTTTTACTTATTATATGCTTTGTATGGGGAAAAGTCACTTGCAAATATATGAACACCCCAATAGAGATGTCATGAACAGAGCATTTTTGTGAAATTTCAGATACTTTTCTTTAGGCAGGTACAATAAATTTTTCTTTAAGTTGCATATTCTATTTGAAAGTTTGCAGGCAGCATGTGGTTGTCAACTGAGAATGGAATAGCAAATATAATGAAACAGTTGGAGTTCTCTAAAATCTTGAAATTTATTCTCAAAGTCTTGTGACAAAATAGCAATTAATGTTGTAGACAGTAAAGTCTGTTGCAATTATAATGAGTCATAAAATGTTTTAAAATAAAGATCTTAATTTCTTTATGCACATCTTTTGTAAAAACAAAACAAAAAACCTCCTGTGGTCTGTAAGACCACATAAAATTAGTTATGTGAAAAAAGTTGAGCTATGTTAGTTAAGTGTTAAGCTGTCTGTGATGTTGCAACTTTGGCACATGAGTTCACCCTAATCATCTGATTAAGTGATAGGTGGCACATGAATAGGTTTTGAGGGCAACCACAAATTGGGCACACCTGGACCTAGAATGATAAGACTTGTATTCTGAGCTAGTCTCGGGCAATTGCTAGCTGTGTGATCCTGAGAAAATCATTTAACTTCTGTTTGCATCAGTTTCCTTAACTGTAAAATGGGGATAATAATAGAACCTCCCAGGATTATTTCAAAGATCATTTGAAAAAAATATTTGTAAAGCATTCACCATAGTTGGTGCTTAATGAATTCAATTCAGTAAACATTTATTAAGCACCCCGGCTGTATTTGGGGGATGGTTGCTGTCCTTTTATCTTGAAGAAGATCAAAACAACATCACTATGATAGAGTCAGATCTAGAGACAGATCACAAATATGAGTTCAGAGTGCTTTACCACAGGTTAGGCACAATTGTCCATGTGAACATTTGGGTTGGATTTGCTAAATTTGCATAATTGCCTTTCTTTCCAGCTCCTACAATTCTGCTTTGCTCATAGAGCACAGTACCCTCTCTGATAAGGGCCTGTGCCAGTGTTTCCCTTGTCACACAATCAGTTCCAAAGTTCCTACGAGAGACCTTGAGGTTGTCCTTGAATCACTTTTTCTGACCATCCTGTGTGAGTTCTCCATAAAAAAGTCTTACTGGAAAACATACATTTGACCTTCTAAAACATGGCTGGCCCATTGGAATTGCTCTCTTTGGGGTAGAGTTTGAATACTTGTCAATTTAGTTTGAGAAAGGACCTTAATATCTGGGATCTTATCCTGCCAGGTGATCTTGAGAATCTCCCTAAGGCAATTGAAATCGAAGGGATTCAGTTTTCTGACATGGCACTGAAAGACTGTCCAGGTTTCACAGACAAACAATGATGAGGTCAGCACAATGGTTATGGAGATCTCCAGTTTGATAGTTGATATTCCCTTTTCTCTCCCACACATCCAAACACTGAACTAGCTCTGGCAAAGTGTGTATCAACCTCATTATCAGTGTGTGGCAGTATACTGGAAAGTATACTGCCTAGGTAAGTGAACTTATTCAAGAAAGACAACCCTTGCCCTCAAGTTGCTTACAGTCAAAAGGGTGAAGATAATACACAAAAGAAATCTGGAAAGGGGAAGGGTACTTGGATCAAGGGCATTTGTTCTGTGGAATTCAAATCAGGCAGAGTTTCAGATGGGAAATGGAGCTTAAAGTCTAATTTCTGTCTTTTATAAAAGAAAGCTTTGGGAGGAGTTTAGTTCTGAACTCTCCAACTCTCTAATTCAAAAGGAGAGGAGGCTGAAGGAGGTGGTCTCCAAAACTCAGGTTAGCAGCATGGTGATGAGACTAAAAGTGATCAGCTTATCCAAGAAGAATTGTTCCTTTTTGTTCTTAGAAGATCAAACTGGGAAGAGTAGCAGATGGGAGGTGGAGCTTGTTCCTCTTCTTTGCTATATAATGGGCATTGTGTTAAGTTTAGTGATTCAAACAAAAAAAGGCAAAAGACTGTCCCTGCTCTCCAGGGGTCCACAGTCTATCTTATAAACAACTATGTACAAATAAGATACTTCTGGGTTATTTGAAGAGAATTTCAGAGGAAACATCCTAAGATTAAGGAGAATTGTGAAAAGCTTCTTACAGAAAGTTGGACTTTAATTGAAACCTGAAGGAAGTCCTGTAAGTCTGGAAGTGGAGATGAGGAGGGAGAACATTCCAGACATGGGGAATAGCCAGAGAAACTTCACAGAGTGGGGAGTGTCTTGTGCAAGGAATACTAACAAGACCAGTGTCATTGTAATGTCAAATACATGGAAAGTCAAAAAATAGAAAAGTAGGATGGGTTCTTGTTATGAAAGGTTTTAAAAGTGAAATAGAGGATTTTTTCCTGAAAGTAATAGGGAACTAATAGAATTTATTGAAAAGATGTGTGTGTGTGTGTGTGTGTGTGTGTGTCTGTCGAGATTAGTTAAAAGGATAAACTGTAATGGGAACATTTCATGCATTAGCCATTGGAGAAGAGTTATTTATTTGGCCAAGACTTTCCTGAAACTTCATCAGTCAAGAAGCATTTATTATTTCACTAAGCATACAAGAAAAAGCAATTACATAACATCAAGTGGATGCTCACATGTAAGAGATATCAGTAATAGAGTGAAAAAACCCCCATTGAGTTTAAAGTTAGAATCCCCGGGTTTCAATCCCATCCTTGTTCCCTGCTAGCTATGGCAAATTATTTTTACTGTCTCAGTTTCCTCACCTGTAAAATTTTCACAATAGCTGTACTACCTACCTCACAAGGTCATTGTTAGAACTAAGTAAGATAAAATATATAAAGCATTACATAAACATATATTTATGGTCAAGTTGTTGTGAATGTTTTTGGTAGGGGGTAGTAGTAATATGGAAGAGGGGTTACTTAATTTTGTCCTACTTGGTTCCTTGAGGCAGAATGTGGAACAATGGATGTAAAGGGGAAAATTTAGGCTTAAAGTCAGAAAAAATTTCTTAATGATTATTGTTTCTGACTTTTCCTGCCCTCAGTTGAGGTTTTCTTTGCAAAGATACTGAAGTAGTTTACTATTGCCTTCCCTAGTATATTTGACAGGTGAGGAAACTGAGGCAAACAGGGTTAAATGACTTGCCTAGGATCACATTGCTATTAAGTTTCTGAGGCAGGATTTGACTTCAGGAAGATGAGTCTTCCTGATTCTATGCTCTATACTCTGTCCACTATACCACCTAGCTGCTCTGTCCTAATGATCAGAGTTGTTCAAAAATAGGATGGATTGTCTTGAGAAACCATGGGTTGTCCTTCCTTGATAGTTTTCAAGTAGAAGCTGGATGACCACTTGTCAGTCAGTCATGTTACAGTGGTATGTACTTTCATGTATGTGGTAAATTAAGAGGTCATTGAGATCCCTTCAAGCTTTCAAATCCTGTGATTCATTCAGAATAGTTGTAAGATCAGTCTTACTGAAACTGGTATTCTGATGCATCTGTGATTTGGTCCCAAAGCTGATTACTAGGGTATGGTATACTGACAATTATAAAGACTTCAGATGGTGCACTCTTGTCTAAAAGAAGATATTTGATAATTATACATTATTATATCATACAAGAGGAGACCTGATCTCCACTTTGGGGAATGTGGTTTCTGATCCACAAAGTTGTTCCTTAGTCACTGACACAACTAGTACAAAGTCAGAGGCTGTTCTGTTACACTGGATCCCAAATAGGTTCCCTAGATATTTGTTTATGAGGAGCAGATATTGCTTTGCCAATTGTACTATCTTTGGATTTTAGCACATGTAGGTTCTCAATAAACTTGGATTGAATTGAAGAAGCCAGACCTCTTGGTTTGACCTTAGGCACTTAGGTGGCTTTCAAATCTGAACCAAAGCATAAGTTGATGGGAACATGGAATTGGTCCAGAATGTAACCAGAGCTTCTTTTCTGCTCCAGGCTAACATTGTCATTCGAATGAACTTTGATGTTTGAGATAGTTGACGTATTTTGGTGGAGGTGGGTGGGAAGAAGGTATCCCTCCTGGGGACATCCCTCAACTGGTAAAGGTCCATTCCTCATCTGCTATCACTTCTAGACTTAAAAAAAGTTTCCTGGGGAACTCTTTTAAGGCAAACAGGCAGGAAAGGATAAAGGTGGGACTTCCTAATTCTAAGGTCAGTTTTCTATTTGCTGCAATACACTGCCTCTTGAACAATACCATTCTATCAGAGCATGGGAACTAAGCAAGGAGACATTCCCCCCTTAGGAAAGCTGAGTAATTAGTCTCCTGAGAGAAGAGTAACCTCTTTGAATTCTTTGGAGTCTGGCATGGCTTCACCATAATCTCCAAGGAAAATCAAAATTCAAAAAGCAATGTGGTATAGTGGGAAAAAATCATTGTCAAAAAGCCTAAATTTGCTACTTCTGAACTAATTAATCTTGGGCAATCATTTTATCTTGCTGTTCTTAGATTCCTAATTTCAAGTTATAACTAGGTAGCAACATAGAATTTAGAGCCCTGAATCTAGTCATAAAGACCTGAGTTCAAATCTACCTCAGATACTTTCCGTGTGACCTTGGGAAAACTACTTAACTTCTACTTGCCTCAGTTTCCTCATCTGCAAACTGGGAGTTTTATTGTTTTTTAGTCACATCTGACTATGACCCTATTTGAGGTTTTCCTTGGCACAAATATTGCAGTGGTTTGCCATTTCCTTCTCTAGTTCATTTGACAGATGAGGAAACTGAAGCTAACTGAGGCAAACAGGGTTAAGTGACTTGGCCAGGGTAACACAGATAGCAAGAGTCCATGGATGGATTTGAACTCAGGAATATGAATCTTCCTGATTCCAGACCTGGTTTTCTATTTACTGAGTCACCTAGCTGGCTTTAACCCACCAGGATAACTCAACTTCAGTATAAAAGATAATTGAATCCCAATCTCATTATATTTGCTTGTAGCTTCTTGACTTCCTCAGTTATTTTCCATAGAGTATCTCAGTGCATTGGCCTTGAAGAATTCTGGTTTTGAAAGGTAACCCTGAGACCTAAATTGCTACTTTCTGGTGTTCCCAATTTCTGATTTCTGGGTGCTGGTTTGGACTGTTTTATGATCTCTTATACCCAGAGGAAAACAGGAGATGTGACACCACCTGCTGCTTGCCCTGAGTTTTCTGGTATATAACATGAGTCCCATTTCTTTGTTCTGTACTCTGTGGTGGGACTGAGAAAAATTGGGCTAGATGGTTCAGGTCAAATCTGTTTTCTACCTCTTATTCCTTTTTTTTCCCACAGTGCTTCCTGCATCTCAGGTTTTGCATTTGTATTAAGTTTGTTTTCCTTGTCCATTCCTCTTTCCACTTCCCCATGGCTCTGGCCTCCATCTCTCATATAATTAATGCAAGTTTAGGAATATAATAATAACAACAGTAACAATAATAACAACTCAATTTGCGCAATGCTTTAAGGTGCTTTCATGCATTATCTGACATTGCCTTATTTGACAATAAGCTTTTGAAGTAGCTATTATTAACCCCATTTTATAGGTGATCAAATCAAGTTTCAGAGACACCCAGTATCACACAGTTATTCCTGATTCCTAGTCCTACTTTCTAGTCATCATGCTAAACCACTTCTCAGATATTATCGTCAATAAAATGTTAGTGATTAGTAGTATTAACTAACATTTACATAATAACTTACAGTTTTCAAAGATCTCTGCACCGTTATCTCAATTGCCCCTCAAAACAACCTTGATAGGTAGATGCTATTATCCCTAAGTTACAGGTGAGAAAACCAAGACTCAGAGAGGGATTTCCTTAAGATCACATAGCTGGTAACTGACCTAGGTTACTTCTCTCTATATCGATAAAATACCTCACAGCTGTTATTAACCATAAAAGTGTTAGAATTGATAGACACATCTACATGCCCCTTGTAGACAGTTTACCTTTCATGGTGATAGAAATAGACCCATTTGTCTTTATGGTAGATGAAGCTGCAAAAAGGTACAAAGGACAAGTTGTCTTTTGGACACAACTCATCAAAGTCAGCCATTCTCAATAGAACATGAAACCCTTGGGGTTTTTTGACGCACAGATGAAGTATAGATGAAAGGTACGTGCCAAGTGTCCATTGGTGAAGTAGTGAAATGGTAGATAAAACAGAAATACAGAATTTCCTAATTTTACTGCGGGAAGGGAGTTAATTAAAAAGAAATTTATTTCAACCTAGATCTTTATAGAAATCTGCTCTACAACATCTCTAATATATGGTCATCCAACTATATATTGGAGGATAATGGGGAAGGAAACATCTAAAAATATTACCTTGAATATGCTCATGTTTCAATGCCACAAAACTCATCTTTTTCTGGCCCTTTTGTACTTATGTTGAAATAAATCAAATCAGAGGATCAAGGTGGCATAGTGGAAGGACCACTAAATTTAGATCCTAAGTTCCTGGATTCAAATTCTACCACAGACTTCCTGTATGACCTTGGGGAGGTTAATTGCCTTTTTTTCCTTGATTTACCCATCTATAAAAGGAGGGGGTTAGATTCAAGTATCCTTAAAATCCCTTCCAGCTCTAAATCGTTGGTCCTATGAAGTCATTCCCATTATATTGAAAGCTTTAAAACTGCTGCTGGATTATAATAGATAAGGAGCAGGCCAAATTTGGCAGGCCACTTTCAGATCTTGTCTAGGACACATAAGTGCCTTGCTGCCTGGCTCTGCTCTAAGCCTATGTTTCATGAAACATGACAATAATAGAACCATTCAATAAATAATGTTATGAAGTCTATCATAGCTTTCAATGCAAAGTTCTATATATTTTTAATGATGATAAAGACTGTTGTTGCTAATTGTCTCCTTATGATTTTTGACCTAGAAATGAAAGAAAACAGGTTTCAGGGAGACAAGCCAGGAAAAAGGAAGACATTTACTTCATTCCAGGGCAACACCTCAAGGACTCCAAGGAGATTATTGGTCCAGTATCATTTTCTTCAAAGGAAGGAAAAAAACATTTTGGGTAGGATTAGTCAAGGGGAGAGAAAATTTCATAGGGATGGTAAGTCTTAAGTCTTAAAGGAGTTGCAAAATTTGAATATTGGTAAAGAAGAGGGTGAATGGAGGACATACCACATAATCGTGGGTTTCTGTTGTTATTGTCATTGAGTTGTTTCAGTTGTTTTCTGACTCCTCATGACTCCATGTGGGGTTTTCTTGGCAAAGATTACTGCAATTAGCATTTCCTTCTTTAGTTCATTTTACAGATGAGGAAACTGGGGCAAACAGGTGAAATGACTTGCCTAGGGTAACATAGCTAGTTAATGCCACTCTGGATTTATATTCATGTGTTTCTGACTTTAAACCTAGAGCTCTATCCACTGAACCATCCAGCTACTCAATGATCAAGGGCATTATTTCAGAAATTAGAAGTCAGTAAGCAGAAAGAGGATTAGAGAGAAAGATCTGGGTTTGTGTCCTGATCCTGCTACTTTTAGACTCATAAGAATCATACATTTAGAGCTGAAAGAAACCTTCAGAATCATTTAATCTAATTCTATTATACCCCAGAGAAGGAAATTGTAGTTTGGAACAGCCCTTGCTTGAGGTGTCTCAGGTAGTAAGAAGCACTGATGGCATTTAAGCCCAGATCCTTTGACTCCAAAGCCAAGATAATTACTGAACCAGTTATTTTCTGTGTGATTTGAGCAATCACTTAATCCTTGACCCCCAATTTCCCTTTCTGAAAAATGAGATTATATTAGAAGATTTATCAGGTATCTTTTAGCACTGAGATTCTGTGATTCTATGATGGGAGGATGACTTAAGTGTGCCTAAGGATTATGGATTTGATAGCTTCTTAAATACGAGAGTGGATGAAAATGGGATTTTTGTTGAAAATTAGTTTGCCATTGTTCTATAGGATGGATAGAGCAGGAAAGAGCAGGTCATAGGAAGTAGCTAGGAGACTTGAATTGAGAGATAATAGGAATTTGACTAAGGATGGTAGATGTGGAAATAGAGAAGATTTGGTTCTGAAAGACACAACTGAAGAACTGTGGCATATAAAAAATTCAAAGGACTAATTTTTGGGTAATTAATCATTTTATTAATTATTGCTAGTGAATAATTAAAATAAAAGAATGGTCATTTGACTGACTTTGGCCTCCTGGAGGACTCTTGAAACTCATATATATACCCTTGGAAGAGTGGGAGTTCCTGATAGATGGTAATGGATTTTGATTAGTTAACCATTAATAAAAGAATGAATATTATTATGAGAAGTAAGCCTATTCTAATGAGGAATTAGAGGGCTTCCTTTGATCACTCAGTTTTGGAGAAAGGGACTCATCTCTACTAACTTAATTAGGACCATCTACACAAGGGGTGTAGGAGGCTTCACCTCTACTCAGACTTGTCTGACTAGAACACAATGGGCTGGAATTCACTTAGAGTAGAATCTCTTTACCTTTTAATCAAGTCTAAGCTTTCCTAGTTGGGAAAGTATGATCCAAGAATTTGTCTCATTATCATCCCTGCCTTTCGGAAAATTTTGACCTAATCTCCAAATAAGGAAATAGAAAGAGAAAAAAATCCTGGGTCTCCCCAGTGTTAACAATTGGTTATTTGATAATCATTTCTCTCAAGTAATTAGTAATACAGTATATTTGAAAATCCATTCAACCACTCCATGGAGTGCAGTATAATATCTCTTAGCAATAGCAGCTAGAAAAAGAGTAGAGTGTCTATAAAAGAAGACTGTCTTTAGCAAAGAGGTGTTGGAACTGAAAAGATAGCTTTGGAAACAATTGGATGCTAATTTTATGTTTCACTCCATCCAGAACTTCTACTCAAGTAAAAGGAAACAAACAGGTAAAGACTTAGCTGGCAGGAAAACTGATGATTAGAGAGAAATATTTCTGAAAGGGCTTCATACCTAAGTGAGATTTATTAGATAGTATTATATACCACTAGTCAATCAATTAACAAACATTTATTAAGTACCTACCATATGGTAGACCCTTTGCTAAGTTCTGGGAATACAAGAAGAAGCAAAGCACAGTTCTGGTCTCAAGAAGCTCATAGTTTAATGGAGGAGACAATATACAGTCAAAATATGCAAGGCAAGCTATATAAAATATATAATCAATAAAGATCAATAAAAATTAACAAGGAAGCCACTAGAACAATAAGGGTTGAGGAAGGCTTCCAGTAAGAGAAGAGATTTAAATTGAGACTTAAAGGAAGAGTTTCTTTTTCCTGATGCTCCAGGTCAAAGAAAACTCAAGTCAAAGGGAAGATCTTATGGTCTGTCTACCTGATTACTAATGCAAGGATAGCTAATTTAGGCTCTCTCTTTTTTTAAATAGATCAGCCTTAGAAAAATGAAAAGATAGTGGGTAAGATAAAGTTGATATAATAAAACTAAATGCCCACACTTTGAGAAGCTGAGGAAATGTACTGGAGTAAAAGCAGATTTATGTCTTCCAATTCAGTTTGGTTCATTCCAAAACATATGGTCATTGAGTGGAATGACATTATTCATATGATTTGAATTGTTATTTCTCTCCCTATTTTTTGCCATATGTTTATGGTTGAATATTTCTATAGCTGAATTTATCTAAATTAAATTTGTGGATGATCTGACCCTATTGCTCTTGGTGATTGATTAGATTAAGGTGGGGGGAAGGTGTGGACAAATGAGAAGCAGGTTGACTTGTATATTTAAATAACAATGATCTTTGTCAGCAAGGTTTTCAGCTACTTAAAAAAATACTGGCTCACCTCTGAATATCTACATATGTGAATTTCTTCTTGAATTAAAATTTAAGGAATCTGTTTTGTAAACAAATTAATCATAATATTATGGAAAAACAAGTACAGAATTCAAAGCCAACTACATTTATTTTGTTCAAGGAAAAATATTTTCTAGTGGCAATTTTAGCTCTGTATTTCAGATGGGAATAAATTCTACCTAGAAGTTTAGTATTTTTTTCTTTGATCATTATCACAAGAGATTTCTAGATGTTTATTAAATTTTTATAGAGGCATAAAACTATTGCATCTATCAACATTAAGACTGACTCAGTCTATCTGTTTGATATGTCACTGACCTAAGCTCTGTATTTCTCCTTGGCAATGTAGACTCATTAGCTATCTAGTGGCAACAGCAAGGATAATTATTTTTAATTATAGTTTCATAATTTAACCAATCTGAGGTTATCAGAATATGGCAACTGAAGCCATTATGTGGCTAATGGTCTAGGCATTTACATAGCTCTGTCTTTAAAGAGATAAATTTATGATATGCTTGACTCTTTCGCCAACATTAACTTCTAACATTTAAAATGTTGGACTTCACAATTAAATGTTCCTGACAGCATCATAGATTTTATTTAATAGGCAGTATCTAAATTCAGACCCAATTCACCTTATTTTAGTTAATGTAATTTTTCCCACAAGGAATGTTAAATGTAAATCTGTCAGACATTTGTGGACCTATGTGACCACACAACAGCCCCTTTAGAGGCTGACTTAGAATCATTCATATACCTATTATCATCAGATGGTTAGGCTAAGATGAACAGACACAGACTGAAGAGCATAGATTTAGAGTGGAAAAGGAATTCAGTGAGCATGCTGTCCAGTCCTCTCATTTTCCAGACAAAGAAATAGACTTGTCCAAGGTCACACAAATAATAAAAGTAGTATTTGAACCTAGGATCTCTGGTTCCAGAGATATCACTCATTTCACAATATACATAGTCCTATCCTATAGTTCTAGCTAGATTTCAAATAATATAGTTTCCTTTTTTAGGTGTCACTTTGGACCATGAAGTCATCAGTACTTTTTTTTTTTATCTCCCAATCAGAAGGTGGGAGAGTTGAAATCTCCACAGAACATATCTACTGGAACTTTATCCTTTAGTCTGTCATTGCTCATCTCTCCCTTCAGGTAGAAGGAGTAGAATTAGGCATACACCTTTGATGACCTCAGGATTTCAGTTGGTTCACTCTTTCAGGGGAATTCTAAGTGAGCCCTAAGATCAAGCTTTAAAGTTCTGCTTTGGAAAGTTATAATATCACTCACAAAATTAAATTGTAATTTAGTAGGTCTTTAGGAGGTCTTTTAACCTTCCATGCATGGGGGTGGAGTATTCTCCCCATATATGTTCTGATTTCCAATAATGATATAATCTGCAGGCATTGGGAACAAATTCATTTATGAAATAAGATGGCACAACATACCATCAACAGTGTTGGATAGGAAAGTAAAATATAGTGGGAATATTCAGTTTTGCCATAATAGGGAGGAGGAAAGAGAGGAAAAGAATGAAAATACCCCTCAGCTGCTGTGCTTTGAATCCAAGGCAGGGAGACTCCTTTAATGATTGGGTCCTTTTTTACAATCAGGTTAGTGCAGTCAGTCTTCTATATATATAGTCAATGACACTGTTCACTCAGGGGCAGCCAGGCTGCTTTTGACCCTATTTAACACTCTTTGCCCTGTTTACTAATGTCCAAGGCTTTGCTTTTTTTTCCTATTGTTTTCTCTCCTTCCAAATACTTCCCAATCCTTCCTCCTTCCCTCTAGGGAGCTTTTGCTAGACCCCATCCAGGCTTTCTAGAGGGATTATGTTTAAATGGGCTTATTATACATTTAGAAAGAAAATGATGCATATATGGCTGACCTAGTAGTCTTGAAGAATTGGATTCAAGTCTAGTTCTTATATGTTGTCCATCTGCACTGGTGGAGGGAGTTTTCACCTTGAGATCTCCCAATACAGATGAGAACACAGGTGTGAGTGAAAATTGACCCAAATTGACCAAAAATGTCGATGATGTCTGTAATTATTCATTAATCCACTTTATGGAATTGTGGTTGTAAAGTATATGTAATAATACTTCTTAATTCTCCCTCATACCATGATAATTATAAGATCATAGATTTATAGCTGGAATAATTATCAGAGGTTATATTGTATGACCCTTTATGGGATGTTCAGGGAGGGGTTTGCCAAGGCCTTTTCCAGGGCTGCTCATTGGCCTTTGGTGTTCACCTGCCATACTCCTAGAAGCTGGAGATGGCTCAGTGTACATACCCTGGTAAAAGTGCCCTGGCAGATGTTCTGAATTACATTTTGGGTAACCGACAGGTTTCAAACCCATCACAGAATTAGGAATATCTGGTCCAGTTATATGAAAACTTCCACTGGTGGAATGGTGGATTAGAATAATTTGTTACAAATAACCATGAAGATAGCTAAAACAAGCACTAAGGAGTGCTTAGGATTGGTCAGATATCAAAGATGCCACAGTTATCCACTCCATCCTGGATCATCATCAATTATCTTGACTTTTATCTTTCGACTAGATTTTGATGATTCTGGAAGAGAGAGTGAAGCTGACAACTTTGTGCAACTCTCACTTAAGTTCAATTCATGCACAAGTCAAGTTATAATAATGTTCTTTGATTCACTTTGAAAACAAAAGATGAACAACAATAGAAAAGGAAACTCAGACCCAGAGTCTCAGAGAACTGATTTCCATTGAAGTCAGTTGCATGAATAAATGTACAGATCATAAGGGTATGAAATATTAAAGTCAAGATTCAAATCCAGGCCCTCTGACTACAAATGCTGTCTTCATTCCACTATATATATAGAGAGATCTTTGTCTCAAAAGTTAGGTCAAAATGGTATGTTTTACATTACATCTATGGCCACAGAAGTCACATATAGAGGCAATGGCAAACTCTATAGCCCAGGTAAGAAATAACACTCAGGGAGTCTGACCTTCATGAACCAAAGGTGAACTAATGGTAAACCATGTAAATCTTGTACTAATAAGAAATCTGTGACCATTGGGTATTTTCAGGGAACCGGAAGGCATCTCTTCTGTTCCTCTCCAACCCCATTATGGATTCAGCTGTGTTGGTTTATAGCAGTTAAGTTTTGGAGTTCCCTCAATCCCATTAAATCTATCTCTTTTCCTGGCAATCTTTATTTCTCTTCAAGGTACAACTCAAATGCCTAGATGAATTCTTTCCTGATGTCTTCATTCACCTCACAGTTCCAAGTAATTAATATTTATGTATTTAATATATTGAACTCACCTTGCCCCCTCCTCCCCAGTATAAACTCTTTAGGAGACAGGATTCCCCCCTCCACCTCCTCCTTTTCTTTGTTTGTTTGTTTGTTTGTTTCTGTCTGTCTGTCTATCTGCCTCTCTTTTTCTCTCTCTTTCTGTCTGTCTCTATTTCTTTCTTTCTTTTTTCTTTCTCTTCTTTCTTCTTTCTTCTTCTCTTTGCCCAAGGTCTAGTAATATACCTTGAATTTAATAAATATTTTTTATTTAAATTGAAACTAAACTGGATTACATTTGATAAGGTGTACCATGCTTCAAGAAATCCCAAGCAGCTTCAGCTTTTCTAACATATATATTCTTCATGTAATGTTGCAAGGTTGTAAATCTTGCAAAACCACAATCATGAAAGAATCAATGACACTGGAGTGATGTGTTGTGGGGCTATATATGAGAAATATTTTAAGAGAAAACATGTGATCTAAAAAGTATGCAAAGTAGTCATGTAGCACTATAGAAGTAAATATAATGTATAAAAAGATTTAGAAGAAGGCTTCTACAAACAGGATTGACTATATTCTCTACTGAGGCTCATTGGGAGAATATTTGTTGTCATTTTTTAGTAATTTCTAATTTTGTGACCCCATTTGAATTTTTTGAGGAGTTTCTTTTGGGCAAAGGTTTGCTGTTTCTTTCTCCAGCTAATTTTACAGATAAAGAAACTGAGGTAAACCAAGTTACGTGAATTGCTTAGGATCACTCAGCTTGTGTCTGAGACCAGATTTGAATTCAAGAAGATGAGTCTAAGGATTTTTCTAATTTTAGGCCTGACACTCTATCTGCTATACTACCTAGCTGCCCTGGGAGAACATATGTAAGAAGAATTACATAGCATGAAAAGATGGGGATAGACTGTGATCTCTGTGGATGGAAGGGATGCTTATGTCAATAAGATCAGAATTCCATTGAAGCAGTCAATCAATAAACATTTCTTTATAACTATGTGCCACAAACTCAACCACTTTTTATCTCTCTTAGCCTTAATTTTCTCCACCACAGTGACAGCAGGATATATCTACAGTGCTTTCATAGGGGAAGTGGCCATCTCCACTTGCAAGACCATAACAATCAGTGTTAATTAGGGTAGGTTAGGCTTACAGACTAGATCAATTCTGACTTGGATCTGGTTCAGAATGCTGCTTATCCACGTGATAAATGAATTAGTTTCACTGGCGAGTGTTAACCACACTCTCATCTGGTTTAGTAACATGGTTTGAGAAGTACCCCCTGGAGCCATTCAGTACATGAGCTTGCCAGCTGGACACATTGGATCTATTTGGATGGAATCAGTTGACTTAATTCATTTCTCAAGGGCATTTCTAGAGGATAGAGAGCTAGTCCTAGATCAAAGATGAATGATTTGCATTTTCATGCTTTCATTTTGCTGGAAAGGTTCATTGATTAAATTTTTGTAAATGAAATAATTTTTAAATGCACAAAACTATTATTTAAATTTAAATACTTTTAAAATTATCATTTATTTTCTTTCCTTCCCCACTCTCTACCACTAGAAAAGAAGAAAAACAAAACTCTTGGTCAACTAATACAAATTTCTTCATTGTTCATGTTTTAAAAAAGATGTCTCATTCTACACTATGAATCTATTATCTCTTTTTCAGGAGGTAGATACCAGATGTATGAAGATATTCAGGTAGGACTTGCATCTCTGGTATGAGGGCTTGCAGTTCTTTTCAGGCCTGATCATCTGCCTTTAGTGTCCAAATCTCAAATGGCCATACCCTAGTAAAATCACTTTGGTAGATGGGCTAAAACAGGTTGAGGGTAACCAACAAGTTTCAAACGTATTAGTGAGTCAGGGAACTATCTTTCCCAAACACGTGAAGACTTCTCACAGTGCAATGGACAGATGAGAACAACTTGTTCCAATGGCTATAAAGGCAGCTGAAGCAGGCACTAAGGAGCACTTAGAGCTTGGTCAGGCATCAAAGACTCCAAGATTATCCAATGCATCTTGGGTCTTCACCAGTCATCCTGACTTTTGTCTTGGCACTATACTTTATGACTCTGGAAGAAAGGATGAGACTGACAATTTTGTGCAACTTTGTCTTGCTTAAATAAATTTATGAGCAAGTCAAGACATAACTCTATGATGTCAGAAGTTCCCTTTGAAAATGAAGGTCAAACAATAATAGCAGCAGCAGCAGTTTGCTTCATCATTGGTCTTCAGGCATAATGATGAAATTATTTTAATGATTATTTGAAATTATTGAATTAACCAGAGTTTTTATGTTTTTCAAAGCTCTTTGTTTTTATAATACTATTGTATAAATTGTTTTAATTTTACTGTTTTCACTCCAAATTAGTTCATTGGAGTCATCCTAGGCTTCACTGAAGTCTCTTTCACTTTCAACATTTTTTTATAGGACAATGGTATTCTATTACATTCATTAAATACACTTTGTTTGGTCATTCCCCTATTGATGGGCACCCTATTAACTTCTAGTTCTTTATTACTACTATGAAAAAAGCAGCTATAAATATTTTTATACATACGGTCCTTTTCTTTTATCTCCTTGGTATTCATCTAGTAGTGGTACTGGTTGATGAAAGGATTTGGATGATTTAGTAACTTTTGGGGCATAATTCCAAATTGATTTCCATAATGATTGGACCATATCATAATTGCATCAAAGTGCATTAATGTGTCTTTTTCTACAATATTTTTCATTTAAACAATGACTTTTCTAAAACTTTCTCTCGTTCTCAAACTTCCCATTCTTCCCTCCTCATGCCACCACCTTTTTAGTTCCTTGTCTCAAATTTCTCTGAAAAATTAAGAACTTCCTCTTTTTCCCTCTTTGTCATCTCACACAACTCAGGTGCCTTTCTACTACTACCTCCTCTTCACATGAAGAGATTGACTTTTTCCTTGCAAGCTCCTTCTCATATACAAATAACACATCTCATTCCTTCCTGTCTTCTACTGGAGTTTCCCAACTTTGTTATCTCTACTCTCACATTTATCTTTAGTTTCTTCATATCTGTTGATTGCTTCTCTACTGTCTACAAACATGCCCATGTCTTCCTCATTTTCAAAAAACTTATTCCTCCATCCCTGCTAATTATCATCCTATATATTTCTCTTTTTTCAAAAAACTTATTCCTCCATCCCTGCTAATTATCATCCTATATATTTCTCTTTTTTTCATGACTAAATTCCTTGAAAAGACTATCTACTATTGGTCCCTCCACTTCCCTTCATTTTACTCTTTTTATTATAATAACTGAAACTGTTCTCTTCAAAGTTATTAAGGATTTCTTAATCACCAAATCTAATGACTTTTTCTCAGTTCTCATCCTTCTTGAACTCTCCACTTAACATTGCTGATCACCTTCCTCCTTTTAGATATTTTTCTCTTTAAGTTTTCAAAACTGTTCTCTCCCGGTTCTCTTCCTACCCCTCTGACAACTTACTGTGCAGTCTTCTTTGTTAAATCTTTTTCTAGGTCATGGCCTACTAATCATGATGTGTTTCCCAAAGTTTTATCTTTTGTTTTTTTTTTTCTTCCTTCTACTAGTTCACTTGGTGAGCTTATCAGCTCTTAGATAGATTCAGTTGTCATCTATATAAAGTTGATTCTCAGGTTTATTTGTTTAGCCCTAACCAGACTCACATTTCCAACTGCCTATTGGAGATTTTGAACTAGATATCATGTAGACAACTTAATCTCAAAATGCCCCAAATGGAACTCATTATCTTCCCACCTCTCCCTTTTCCAAACTCCTCTTCCTGATTTTTTTTTTTTATTACTTTTCAGGGCACAATCATCTTCCCAGTCTTCAGACTCCCAATGGAGGTGTCATCCTTGATGTCTTACACTCTCTTACTCCTCATATCCAAACCAATAGTAAAGTACTTTAATTTCTACCTTTGCAACATTTTTTGAGTGCTACTTTCTCTTCTGAGACATTGCCATCACTGGTATAGACCCTTATCACCTCATGCATAGACTATTGGAATCATGTGTTGGTTGGTTACCCTGTATTAATTGTTTTCTATTCCAATCTATTTTCTCTTCATCTGAAAAGCTGATCTTCCTAAATTACAAGTCTATGTCATTTCCCTAAGCAATAAACTCTAATGACTTCCTAATTACTTGCAAGATCAACTTCTTGCACCCTACTCCCTTCAGTATATTCTACAATTCAATGATACTTGCTTCCTTGTCGTTCTTTGCACAAGACATTTCATCTTCTGACTTCTCTATCTTTTGGTTTCCTTGGTTCCTGTCAATAGCCAAAAGCCCATCTTGCATAGTTCTCCTGTATCTTAGTTCCTTCTCTTTATTGATTATCTCCAATTAATCCTGCCTATATCTTGTTTGTAAAAAGTTGTTTACATGTTGTATCCTCCATTAGACTGTGAACTTCTTGAGAGTAGAGATTTAAAAAAAATTTTCCTTTGTATCTCCAGAACAATGCCTGGAATATAAAATGAGATTAATAAATGCATGTTGCATTCACTTCTTGGTCAATTTTTATCAGTTGAATGGAGGAGGTCAAACCTCAGAGTTGCTTAAATTTGAATTTCTCTCTTTATTAGTGATTGAAAGCATTGTTCCCATATGCTTAGTGTTAGCTTTGTTTCTTTTTAGAGGAATCTATTCCTAGGAAAACTGTCTTTTTAAAACTGCTTTACCAGTTGGAGGTTGATAAATCTCAACTTACTCTTATCCTTGTAAATTTGAATCACTGACTGATTCAGTATAGCAATGTATACTTTATTAGGGATTCTTGATACAAAGATTTTCTCCAGTTCCTTCCCTTCTAATTTAAATTGCATTGGTTTTATTTATACAAACATTTTAAAATTTGTCTATTTTATCTTTGGTGTTCTTCTCTATGCCTTATTTAGTTATGAACTTTTCCCCTACCCTTAGATCAGAAAAATAATTTCTTCCTTTTTTATCTAGTTTCTTTTTATATCACTTTTTTTGCCTAAGACATGTATCCATTTGAAACTTATTTTGGTATATGGAATGAGATTCTGGTCTTAATCTAATTTCTCTTAGACTGCTGTCTAGTTTTTCCTAGCAGATTTTGTTGAATAATGACTTACCCCAGTAAGTTAGTTCTTTGGGTTTATCAAATACTAGATTAATGTGTTCATTTGTTTCTGTATATTATTTACGTCCTTAGATTCTACTAATCAAGTCCTCCATTTCTTAATCAGTATTGAAATTTTTATGGTTACTGAATCTAGTCTGAGTCTGCTACTGCTAGGACCTTATAATCTTCCCCCTTTCATTATTTCCTTTGATATTCTTGAGATTTTGTTTTCCCAAACAAATTGCTATTATTTTTATAACTCTATAAAATACTCCATTGATAATTTGATATGATGTTAATAAATAAATTAGTTTAGGTAGCATTATCTTTTTATTATTGTATTGACTCAGACTACCCCTGCACAATGAATAGTTGTTCAATTATTTAGACATGTATTTATTTCAGTATAGAGCATTTTGTCAATGTAATCATTTAGTTCCTGAATATATCTTGCTAAATAGAATTCCAAATATTTTATACATTCTATCACTATTTTAAATAAGAATTTCTATTTCTTTCTCTTCCTTCCAGGTCTTACTGGTAACATTCAGGAACACTGATGTTTTATATTGACTAATTTATATCTTGAAATTTTGCTGGTTATTAATTATCTAAAATAATTTTTTAGTTTTTTCTCTAGCATTAAACGTGCCATCACGTAATCTGCAAAAGGGATAATTTTGTTTCTTGTTTGCTTGCACCTGTTCCTTCAATGTTTTTTTCTTGTCTTATTGCTATGGCTAGCATTTCTAGCACTATATCAAATAGAAGTGACAATAATAAAATTCTTGTTCAATCCCTTATCATATAGGAAACAAAGGGAGATTTCTAAATAAAGGAATCCTACACTGAATTCTTTTGTAAATCAAAATGTCATTTTTAAATGAATACTTACCTCAAATGATCAATTTTAGAATTCTGTATATTCATTTGTTTATATCTAAATTCACATATATAATCACATTTTTATTTTTAATTTGTAAAGTATTAGAACATTTGTATTTTTCTTTACCTTTCTTCTTCCTTCTATCCCTTCCTGCTCCTGCATCCTTTCCTTCAACTGTCCATCCTTATTCTTTTGATAGGTTTTATGGGACCATTTTTGGAGGCTATGAAAAGCACCAAGAAGGAGAAGATAAGGAGAAGACTATTTTAGGGATAAAGAGAGAAAGTTAAATTTATATTAGTACTACTTTGCTTTGGTTAAAAGGTAAAAGAAGGAGAAGTTCAAAGGTAAATTTAAATAAGTTTTAGGGACTATCCATGGACTTGATTATTTATATTTTATTTATATATTATTTATATTTTCTCAGGCTTTATCATATAGATAGATGTCATAGAATCACAGAAGTATGGAAATCTTAGAAATTGTTTAATTCAAATTTTTCATTTTATGCATGTGGAAACTGATGGGAACCTGGAAGAAATTTTGCACAAGTTGTCTTGAATAGCAGAGTCAGGATTAGAAAATTAGAAAATAGGCTTTTGATTCCTAGTGCCATATGCCACTCTCCAATCTAATGTCAATTGTTCAGTGGGAAAAAAAATCAGTGGAATAAAGAGCAATTTGTATTATTCAATGTCAATTTGAATATAATTAGTTTAGTCAAATGAAGTAAGTGTCAATAACAAAGCAGAACAATATTTTCAGTTGTCATTGCTAAAAAGTCTAATTAGCAAGCTTATGCAATTGATGCCCAGTCTGTTCTGATAATTTAAGCAATGGCAATATGATTTTCATTGAAAATTTCCTCTTAAGGCCATCAGTCTATGAAATGGAAAAACAATGGAAAGACTGAATTAATAGGATCTCAGCTCATTATATTAGATATCTATTGATAATGAAAACTTTTATTGGCAATGTCAAATTATCCAAAGGCTAAGAACTCCCCTAGTATAACAGAAATACTTGAATATAATATGCATGTATGGATGGATATATAGAAAAATCAAAGATTTTGTGTAATAGATCCCTTTGTCAGGCTAGGTAGCCAACAGGTCTCTTCTCAAAATAATCTTTTGAAATGCATACAGTAAAATGCATTTGATTACAAAGGAAACCAATTATATTGAAATAAAAAGCAAGAATTTTTCAAACTCCAAGTTAGGACTCTTGGGGTTAGATGAATGGAAATTTGGATTGAAATTTATAAAAGGAGACACATTAATTATCATAATGACCATATTGTACAATTTCTCGCAATGCGTCTCCCTACTTGATATTGTCCACTCTCTTAAATTTTATATATCAATTTAAAGAAAAGATAATTATATATGTATTTAAGGAACCAAGAAAGCAAATGACTCCTGGATTTTATCATCAGCAATCCTAATGGAATCTGATAAATGTTTTAGAAAATGTTGTGTGTGTATATGCTAACTGTTAACTTTTCACTAGACTCTGAGTGCTGTTATCATTGACTTCTTGTTTCCATCTTCCCTGCTTGGCTGCTAAAATCTTTGGACATAAAACCTGAGATAAGGGCTCCTGGAGCATAGTTCCCCAGAGATAGGTTGTATTCTGCAGTCTCTAAGTGTATCCTGACCTGGTTCCAGAATCCTATGGGCTGAAAATAGCACTGGTCAACTCAGCAGTGAGGCTATGCCTAGAGACAATAGTGCAGAACTTAACAGAGGTAAGTAAAAAACATTGCTACTTCTTGGCTATTAGTCATAGAGACTCTTTTCCTTCAAGTGTTTTAGCAGCTTATTTGGGCCAGAATTTGTTGCAGGGAAACTTATATAATGGGCTTCTACCACCTGTCTGAACCACTATGGGATAATTAACAATTTAAGTTCAAAAAAAGGAACTCAAGTTATGAATCTATTGTTGAAAAACTAGCATATATTTTGTTCTCAAGTCCCAGGAATGAATTTTGAATTGACCGTCACAGGGATGGATTCTGTTCAAACTTTGATATGAATAGGGATGACTCTCACCTTATTATATCAAATGAAATATGAAATTGTAATGAAGTCTTTCAATGCTTTAGATAATTCACTTAAATATTCTTTTCCATTCTCCATATTTTGAGAATAATAGTGGAAAGAACCCTGAAATTGAAGTTCAAATCCCAGGTCCAACACTTACTGGCTATGTAACTGTGGCCAAATCACTTAAACTTTCTAAATTGTAAAAAGAAAAATGAAAATAATGTCAAATGTGTCACTCCCTCTTTTCGGGGTGGTTAATTTTAAACCACAGGTAACTATATGAATATACACTATTCTTATTAAGTCTAGAATTATGGAAAATGTTTAGCTTGGAGAATGGAAAGATTTCAGGCTAACATTTGTGAGTGATTAGACTTGACCTGCTTATCCCCAGAAGAAAAGGCTAGAACATTGTATGGAAGATAAAGAGAGGTCAATTCAGGATGAATGTAAAATTCTTAACAATTGCAAATAATTCAGAAGAAGCATGGCCTGCCATGGAAGACAATGGCTTCTTCCTCATTAGAATTCTACAAGAACAGACAGAGTTCAGGTGTGAGTTGGACCAAATGGCATCTGTGTTCCAATTCAACTTTTAGATTTTGTGATAATGTGTGAGTAAGAATCTGTACATGATAAAAAAATTCATGGCTCCAATATCACTCATGGGAAGAACAACTGTTGAAAATTGAATCATAGGGGGCAGAGCGAAGATGGCAACAAGAGCCGATCCTGTCTTGGGCTCTCTCTCTCATAAATCTTCTAAACTAAGGACTCTAACTAAATTTTCGAGAGACAGAACCCACAGAGGAACCCAGTGAGGCAGTTCTAATCAAGGTAACCTGGAAAAGAGCAGAAAGGCTCTGCTCCCTGAGGTTGGAGGGGCGGCCCTCCAGAGGGGTGGCCCACCACAGCCAAAGAACTTCAGCCTCCCAGAAGCAGCCCCAGGGCTCTGGGAGCCACAGCTCACAGCAGCGGGGGCAGTTTCCTGACCTACACCCTGGGGAACACCAAGCACAAATTGGGGGAACAGCAGGTGGGGGACCTCTGCCAGAGCAAGCATGTGAAGCCCAGCCCTCAGGGCACACAGCCAGCAGGAAGCAGCAGCTTGGCCAAGGCAGTCCTGATCTAGGAAAAAGAAGCAGGTGGAGCTGATAAGCAGGAGCCCCCAGGGCATGAGCCCATTGAACCTAGGGAGGGGAGTGAAGAGAGAGACTGCTAAGCCCTGCCCCTGGAACAGGAATCTGGAGTTCTGACCACATTCAGATCCTGATTGCAGTCTAAGCTGTCCCCATAGAACAGCAGCCCCTCCCCCTCAGCCCCGTGGCAGAGGGGGGGCACATATGGTCATTCAGACTAGGAAGGAGGACAGAGCCTCCTACACTGAGACCCTTGTGGGAGTGTCCCAAAAGCTCAGGAAGCACCCCCAAAACAGACTAAGGCTGGGAAAATGAGCAAGCAGAGAAAAAAGAGGAACACCATTGAGAAATATTTTGCCTGTGAGCCCAAGAAGGATCAAAACACTCAGTCTGAAGATGAGGAAGCACAAGCTCCTGCATCTAAAGACTCCAAGAAAAACAGAAATTGGGCTCAGGCTATGAAAGAGTTCAAAAAAGACTTTGAAAATCAAATGAGGGAGTTAGAAGAAAAACTGGGAAAAGAAATGAGAGAGATGCAGGAAAAACAAGAAAATGAAGTCAGCAGTCTAGTCAAGGAAATCCAAAAAAATGCTGAAGAAAATAGCATGAGCTTAGGTCAAATGCATAAAACAGTTCAAAAAGCTATTGAGGAGAAGAATGCTTTAAAAAGCAAAATTGGCCAGATGGAAAAAGAGATAAGAAAACTCTCTGAGGAAAACAAATCCTTCAGACAAAGAATAGAATTCAGGGAGACTGATGAATTTACCAGAAATCAGGAATCAATACTTCAAAACCAAAAGAATGAAAAATTAGAAGAAAATGTGAAACATCTCATTGAAAAAACAACTGATATGGAAAACATATTTAGGAAAGATAATTTTAAAATGATTGGAATACCTGAAAGTCATGATCAGGAAAAGAGCCTTGACATCATTTTCGAAGAATTACTACAGGAAAATTTCCCTGATATACTAGAAGCAGAGGGCAAAATAGAAATGGAGAGAATCCACAGATCCCCCCAAGAAAGAGACCCCAAAAAACCAACCCCCAAGAATACTATAGCCAAGTTCCAGAACTCCCAAGTCAAAGAGAAAATATTACAAGCAGCCAGAAGTACACAATTCAAATACTGTGGAGTTGCAATCAGGATCTCATAGGACTTAGCACCAACTACATTAAAAGCTTGTAGGGCTTGCAATATAATATACCAGAAGGCAAAAGAGCTTAGAATGCAACCGAGAATCAACTACCCAGCAAGGCTGAATGTCCTCTTCCAGGGAAAAAGATGGACTTTCAATGAACCAGGGGAATTTCAAATGTTCCTGTTGGAATGGCCAGAGCTGAACAGAAGGTTTGATCTTCAAATACAGGACTCAGGCGAAGCATAGAGATTGGAAGAGAAGGGGAAAATATGAGGGACTTGATAATGAACTGCATGTATTCCTGTATAGAAAAATGACACTGATAATACTCATATGAACCTTCTCAATTATCAGAGCAGGTAGAAGGAACTTTTATAGATGAAGCACAGGAGAAAACTGAATTTGAAGATAAAATATGGTGTAAAAATGGAGTCAATAGAAAAAAGGGAAATGTAATGGGAGAAAGAAAAAGGAGAGGGTGAATAGGCCATGATATTTCATATATAAGGTTTTTCTTTATTACAATGAGCTATTGCAATTATATGGAAGGGGGGAAAGACAAGGGGGAATGAGGGAATCTTCACTCTCATCAGAGGTGGCTAGGAGAAGAAATAGCATATATACTCAATAGGGTATAGACATCTGGAGTAAGAAGGAGAGAGGGTGGGGGCCAGAGGAAGGGGTGGGGATGTGAATGATGGAGGAGAGCATGGACCATGGGGGAAGAGTGGTCAGATTTAACACATTTTCTTTTTTACTTCTTGCAAGGGGCTGGGATTGGATGGCCTGTCTGGGCCCATAGGGTCAGGTGGATGCTGGGCCTAGGGGGTGATATGGAGGCTCGGGGCCTCTTGGCCCCAGAGCCAGGGATCTATCTGCTGGGCCACTCAGCTACTCTACAGCAGAGTCAGAGTGAAAGGAGAGAGAAAACATAGTACATGAAAGTGGAGAAATATGAAAGGAGGGAGTTGTGATCAGCAAAGGCGACGGTTGAAAAATATGGAAGTAGCTTTTGTGATGGACTTATCATAAAGAATGTCATCCACCCATGACAGAGTTGGTGGTGCTGGAACACAGACTGAAGCACATTTTTTTATTATTATTATTTTGGGGAGGGGTGCAGGGCAAATGGGGCTGGGTTGCCTGCCTGGGGCCTCATAGCAGGGTGATCATTGGGTGTCTGAGGCTGGATTCAGACCCAGGTGCTCCTGGCTCAAGGGCCAGTGCTCTGTCTGCCACCCATCCACCCCTACTATTATTACTATTTTATTTTATTTTTAGGTCTTTTTTTTAATTTTTTTTTGGTTTATGCGGGGCAGTGGGGTTTGGGTGGCTTGCATATCACACAGCTGGATGATTGTTGGGTGTACGGGGGCCAGATATGGGCTTGGGTGCTCCTGCCTCCAGAGCTGGTGCTCCATCCACTGTGCCACCTGGCCATACCTACAATTATTACTATTATTTTTTTAATTTTAATTTTATTTTTTTTCTCTCTCCCCTTTACTTTATCACTCAAGTGGATCTATATTTTTTGGGGGGGAGGGGTACTTTGTTTACTTTTAAACAAGAATATTTTATTAATGTATAAAAAAACCATTGTACAAAATGAGAATAAATATTAAATTACAAAAATAAAAAATAAAAAGAAAGGTTAAAAAAATAAAAAAATAATTGAAGCATAAACCAGAAGGGCTCTTAAAGATCATCTATTTCAATTTTTTCATTTCTGTTGATTAGGAAAATGAGATATATAAAGGTTAAACAATTTTCCCTGGATTATATAATGCCGGGTTTTTATTTACAACGCCGGCTTCTTAATGCTAGTCCGTCCTCTTACTCACCAGTCCAACGCGTGGTGAGTCTTCGGGGTACCTCCGGCCCCCACTCTTTGATGGGGGAAGAACCAGACAGAGCGCCTGAGGTGGGTCATGAGTCTTTATTCTTCTGTGATCACATTCCCGCTCTCTCCCCACCTCTCAGCAGACACTTTTATCCCTCCTGTCCTCCCTCCCATGAACTCAAAAACAATGAGGGGCCGAGTTCTGTAACATTCCTTTATAAGGGGATTATTTTATCCCTTCTGTCCTCCCTCCCATGAACTCTTAAACAATGAGGGGCCGAGTTCTGTAACATTCCCTTATAAGGTGATTATGTTTCCCCCTCTAAGCGACCGCCAAGCCTCTTCCCCCCGCCCCCAACATCTCCCCCTTTCTGTTTTACAAGGTTATCACTTGGTGTGACCTTAAGCGGTGCTGAGGTTAGCCTTAAGCGGTGTCATTTCTACTGGCCTCTGATAGCCGGGGGCGAGGAACCCTGTCTTAGGTCATCTCCTTCAACCCAGGACCTTGCCCGTCCTAGGCGCCCGACACCCTCAGGGCCTGTCTTAGGTGGCTGGGTGAGGAGAAGTTGCCCGTCTTGGGGTTTACCTCGTCTTACCCCTAGGTGTCACATGTCATGCATGGCGGCTAGCCAGACTTGGGGATCCTCCCCCGTCTCCATGGCCATGAAGGCTTTCTGAGTAAGAAGCATATAGCCCCTCTGTTAGCTAGGCGGCAGAAACAGACAACAAGTAGGGTGATTCCCAGAATCAGCATCCTTGTTCACCCTCAAGGGGGTACCCTCCCGCCATCTGGCAATCCCTCCATGGTATGGGATCCTCGATGTCTTCCCCTGTGGCCACACATGAGGGGCCCCACCGAGGAATCGTGAAGTCCCGTTGAGTTTGATTCACCAGGGGTCGCCAACCCAGAAGGCCTCGGAGCTGGGTCCCCTTTTTTGTCCCTGCTGGGCTGACAGTCGTCTGCGGGAAAAGGCCGACGCAGGGGTCAGTTGGGGCAGTGCTATAGTTAAAATCGTTCTGCCCTGTGGAGTTGAAGTTCCAGGACCGCTTTTCTTCCCCGATGTCGAAACATAGGGAGTTGTTCAGGTCCCAGCAGAAGGAGTTCTGGGCCGGTGCTTCAGCGGGGTCCATATATGCAGAAGGGAGCCCCATCGATGTATTGGTCACTAGCAGGCGAGGGTAGATCGGGGAGTTCCGTGCTACCGGAAGGGGAGAGGGAATAAGTCGGAGTATTCCCCATGTCGGATTTCCTTCAGATGGAGCACCTCCAAGGATCCCTACGATGATCAGAAGGCCTGAAAAAGGAAGAAATTCCTCTCACCCCGTAGGGTTGGGCATTAATCAAGGTCTCTTATCTTGTAAACAGGGAGCCATCTTTCTGGCTCTTCTATCTTATCCCAAGCTGCAACATGTGTTTCTTTAACAGTCTCTAGCTCAAACTGGCCATACTGGGCCTGAACAGCAGGGTCAGTATAGGCTCCAGTTCCACACAGGAGGTCAATGGCTAAATCCAGGGGAGTATAACCCCGGGATTTTGCCAGCTTAGAGGCCTCTCTGCGGGCCTGAGCCTTAAAAGCTAAATATAAGGAGGCATCCAGGCACGCGGCTGCAATTTCGTCAAAGTCAGCAGGGGTCCAAGGGTGCGTAGCAAAGAGGTTTTGCATCAGTCTTTTTACATAAGGGGAGTTTGGGCCGTATTTAGTCACGGCCTCCTTAAGTTCCTTAAGCATCTTAAAAGGGACAGGGCGGTAGTCTCGGGCTCCGGTAAGGGGGTCCGTAAATACCGGGTAGAGGCCCCAGTCATCCCAGTCCACCTCCTCCCCTTTCTCTATTGCTATGGAGGCACTGGTGGCAAGTAGGCCGGATGGGCGGAGCCCTTGAGGGGATCTCTGAAGGGCGGACAAGGAACACGGGGGATTTTTTGCCTCTGTTTCCTGGCTGGGCCGCCAAGCCTGGGGCGCGGCAGCTGTCCAATCAGCGCGGACTTCTCCCTCCTCGTCAGCAGCCTCCCGGTCCCACCTACTCACGCTCCTCTTCCTGCCACCCCTGAGGGCTGTTTGCACCCCTCCCTTCCCGCGCTCGGAAACTTCCGGCCCTGAATCTTCTCCCTGGGGGCCCCTTGTTCCCCCATTGTTTCTTCTAAGTTCCTCCCACGGATACAGGGGAGGGAGTGGCCTTCCCTCTTCCTCTGAGCCCTCTGAATCCGATCCCGCCAACGAGCTACCCACCTGAGTGCTGATTGTTCGTGCCAAAGTCACCTTCTGGGGATGCAGGGCTGCATCCACTATCTTATACACTGTAAAATCCTTGGGGGTCAGTTTTCCCGGGCAGGTGTCATCATAGGAGGCCATCTGCTGCCCTACCACCTTCCATTTATCTGGTTGGATCCCACTATGTTGCACCCAAGGGCAGATGTTCCAGATATTCTCAACAAAAGCACGGCACGTCTTGATAGGTAATTTACGGCCATGCTTAGCGCAGAGTTTATAAAGCTGCCCTGCAACGGCCTCTTTTTCCTCCGGCTCAAAGGCGGGAATACTATTCCGGCCCCCCATGCTGTCTACTAGCCGAGGCTGCAATCCTAACAGGTGGCAGAACTGGAAAGTTCCCATTCGGCAAAAGAGAAGGAGGAAGCAGGGCACAATCAGACAGGCCAGCACGGCAAGGAGCGTGATTAGAGCAGAAGGAGAAAGGGGAGAGAAAGAAAGCATAGTCAACACAATAGGGATATGTCCCTCAGGCAATATCTGAGAGTAAACGCCCTCTCCTTCCTCCCGGTCGGAAACGACCGAGGCTGTCTGGAGAATCCGACCAGCGGATTCAGACGTTCCCTAGCAAAATCAGGTCCCGGGTTTCGGCACCACTTGCCGGGTTTTTATTTACAACGCCGGCTTCTTAATGCTAGTCCGTCCTCTTACTCACCAGTCCAACGCGTGGTGAGTCTTCGGGGTACCTCCGGCCCCCACTCTTTGATGGGGGAAGAACCAGACAGAGCGCCTGAGGTGGGTCATGAGTCTTTATTCTTCTGTGATCACATTCCCGCTCTCTCCCCACCTCTCAGCAGACACTTTTATCCCTCCTGTCCTCCCTCCCATGAACTCAAAAACAATGAGGGGCCGAGTTCTGTAACATTCCTTTATAAGGGGATTATTTTATCCCTTCTGTCCTCCCTCCCATGAACTCTTAAACAATGAGGGGCCGAGTTCTGTAACATTCCCTTATAAGGTGATTATGTTTCCCCCTCTAAGCGACCGCCAAGCCTCTTCCCCCCGCCCCCAACAATATAACTTCTTTTTTAAAAAAATATTTTATTTGTTTTTCAATTATATACAATAATAGCTTCTATCTATCATTTTCTGAATTTTATAATTTTCCCCCACCCTCCCTTCCCTTCCCCACCCCCACAGAAGAGAGTCTGATAAGCTTTACATTGTTTCTATGCTATTATATCACCTCCTTCAGTATGTTTGCCCCTTTATATCTAATCCCCCTTTCTTTCCCATTTCCTTTTGCCCCTTCTTTCTTCCCTTCCTTCTGTTAGTTTCTTTTTATCCTCCCCCTCCATTTGCCCCCTTTTAATACTTGAGAGGAAAGATAAGTTTCTTAACTTCTTTGAGTCAATCTGATGAGAGTAGTCAGGCAGTTCTCACCTCCTCCCTTCTTCCCTTTTATTTCAATAGGCCCTTTGTACCTCTTCATTTAATGTGATTTACCCCATTCAAGCTCTTCTGTCCTCTTGTCTCTTTACTGTCCCCCCCTTTTATGTTTATTTATTTTATATTATTATAATAATCTTGTTGTGAGAGTAAACATAAGCCCCCCTCCCTCCAAAAGAGATGAGAAACTTCAAGAATAGTGAGAGAGAGAAAAAAATGTACTTCAGTCTATATTCAGATTCCAATGGCTTTGTCTCTGGGATGAGTTGTCTTCTTTATCGTATGTCCACCAAAGAAGTTACTTCAACATTTTCCCTACAGTTGCTCTTACAAGCTCCCTTTACTCTATTTCTTCCCACTCTCATTTATTCTATTTTCTCTCTCCTCTCACCCTGTCCCTGTTCAAAAGTGTGTTGTATCTGAGTACCCTCTCCTATGATCTTTTCTCTCTTCTATCAACTATTTCCTCTTACACTCCCCCATTCCCCCTTTTCCCATCCCTTTCTTCTCATTTTTCTCTAGGGTAAGATAAATTTCTATACCCTATTGAATGTGTATGTTATTTCCTCTCTAGCCATTTCTAATGAAAATGAAGCCTCACTCATTCCCCCTCATCTTCCCCAATTCTACTCCATTGAGAAAGCTTTTTCTTGACTCTTATGTAAAATATCTTATCCCCTTCTTCCTCTCCTTTCCTTTTCTCCCAATACTTGCCTTTATCATCTACCGACTCCATCTTTTTACTATATTGTACCATTATATTCAGCTCCTTTCTGTGCCTTGTCTATATATGCTCCTTCTAACTACTCTTTTTTTTTGCCAGGCAAATGGGGTTAAGTGGCTTGCCCAAGGCCACACAGCTAGATAATTATTAAGTGTCTGAGACTGGATTTGAACCCAGGTACTTCTGACTCCAGGGCTGGTGTTTTATCCACTATGCCACCTAGCCGCCCCTTAACTACTATTATAAATGAGAAAGTTCATATGAGTTATCAATATCTTCTTCCTATGCAGGAATATAAGCAGCTCAACATCACTAAGTTCCTCATAGTTAGTCCTCGTCCACTCCCTCTATGGTTCCCCCGAGTCCTTTACTTGGAGATCAAACTTTCTGTTCAGTTCTGGTTGTTTCAATAGGAAAATTTGAAAGTCCCCTATTTCATTGAAAGTACATCTTTTCCCCTGAAAGAGGATGTTTAGTTTTTCTGGGTAGTTGATTCTTGGTTGTAAACCAAGATATTTGGCCTTCCAGAATATCATATTCCAATCCCTATGAACCTTTGATGTAGATGCTGCCAGATCTTCTGAATCTGTTTTTATGGTCAGTTGTTTTTCCAATGAGATATTTCACATTTTCTTCTAATTTTTGGCTTTTTTGGAAGAGTTTTATATCTTCCTGATTTCTTTCAAAGTCATCAGTTTCCTTTAGTTCCATTCTGCATTTGAAGGAGTTATTTTCTTCAGAGAGCTTTTTTATTTCCTTTTCTAGCTGACCAATTTGGCCTTTTAATGTATTCTTCTCCTCATTTGCTTTTTGTCTTGCTTTTTCCATTTGACCTAAACTGGTTTTAACATATTATTTTCTTCAGTTTTTTTTGTATATCTTTCACCAAGCTGCTGGTTTGTTTTTCATGATTTTTCTGCATCAGTCTCATTTCTCCTCTCAGTTTTTCCTCCACTTCCCTTAATTGTTTTTCAAAGTCTTTTTTGAGTTCATCCATAGTCTGAACCCATTTTGTATTTCTCTTGGAGGTTTTAGATACAGAAGCTTCAATTTTATCATCATCTGAGTATGTGTTTTCATCTTCCATGGGACTAAAGTAATTCTCTATAGTTATATTCTTCTGTTTCTGTTGTTTACTCATTTCCTCTGCCCAAGACTAATTTATAGCACTTCAAAGGCTTTGGGGAGGGGTTTTGGGATGCCTCACTGGGACCTTTATTCCTCCAAGGTCTTATGTGCTCTTGCCTGTGCTTTGATATGTAGATGAGCACAGCACTACCCTCTGCCCTGGAGCTGTAAGGAGGAGCCCTGCTCAGTCATCTTAGTATGGAAGCCCAAACTACAACCTGGATCTGAGTGTGGGCAAACAGCAAAGTCCTACCCCCAGGGAGAGCAGAGATATTTCTGCCTTCTTCCCTGGCCCTCTTATGCTCTGTGGACTGTACTCTGGAGGTGCATACTGGTTTCTCCTGATTCTCACTGTAGCTTCTGCTGCTGGTGCTCTTCACTCCATACCCATTCTGGTCTAGCCAAATTCTCTCCCTGCCCCTTCAAGCTGTTCCCAGGCTGTGCTGTGACTGGGGCTTTTTCCAACTCCCAGTCCTGGTGAAACACAGTTTTCCCACAGAACTTCTAAGTAATCTTGGACTGGGAAAATGTATCACTCAGTCTTTCTGTGGGTTCCGCCCCTCTAAATTTTGGCTAGAGTCATAACTTGATGGTTTTTGGAGCTCCCTGGGAAGGAGTTCCTGGGAAATGCTGCATTCATGCTGCCTTTTTGACTCTGCCCCCTAATCTTTTTTTTAAGAGAAGAATTTTCTTCATTTACCTTTTGCAACTCTTTTTCCAAATGGTAAATTCTATTTTTGAAGGAGTTTTCCATTTGCTCAATTATATTTTTACAAGGATTTGTTTTCTTGTTGCAGAGTATTAATTTTCTCTTGTATTTTTTTCCAATTGATTTTTAAACTCCTTCCTGATCTCTTCTAAGAAGTCTTTCTGGGCTGGCGACAAATTCATCTTCTGCTCAGAAGTTCTAGCTCTCTCTGAGTTAGGGTCTTTGTCTTCAGGGTAACATTCAATGGACCCCCTTTCTTTGGCTTTTCTTCATTTTTCTAGGATCTTTTGTTGGGGAAGGGTCTGGTTCACAGACCTTTGTTGTTGAGATCCCTAGAGGCTTTACTCTCTTGGCTTAGTAACTCCAAGTGGGTGGGCCAGTAGGTGATTCCAGACATTTCCTGTGGAGTGTCTATGGCCTTGATTTGTGGTCCACTCCATAGACCTGGGGTGGGGGTAGTGGGGGCATCAGGGTCTTAATTATCCTTGGCCCTCAGGCTATATAATTAATCTCATTATTTACTCAGTACTTGGGGAGTTCTGCTGCCCACACCTGATCCTGGGGGGCGGGGAAGGTTGTTACTTTGTTCTGGAAAGAGTACCTTCCTCCTACAGGGATGATGGGCCACTTAACTTGAAACACAGGGACTCTGCTGAAAATATGAGGCATGGGACAATGCTCTTCCATACCAGCAGAGCTGACTGAATCAATGTCTAGCCTCCACTCTGGAACTCTCCCTCCAGCCCCATTGGAGCTCTCACACCCGCCACTCATACAACCAAAGCTTTCGTGACTGTTCTCGGATTAGTCCTGGACCATCCCTGCTGCCTGGGGCTGGCTCTCTGCTCTCTGCCCCCAGCTCATCCATACTCCCTGAGATAGACCTCATTGGTAGATATTCTCCTAGGTTCTTTTTCTGGTTATTGTGGATCAAAATTCTGTTAAGAGACTTGATTTATATTAGTTCTGAGGGAAATCCAGGAGATCTTAGCACAGTGCTTGACTTCACTCTGCCATCTTGGCCAGCAGTATGGATTGTATAATTTCTTAGTGATAGAGCCAGAACTAGAGAAAATAATTTAAAATCAAACTTTTGTGGAAATAAGTCAAGAAGTAGACAAAATATTTTTTTCTTTAGGCATACATAGTATTTGTTCCCCAGTGGCAAAATTTTAAATGACATATCTTACGTTCCATTTTAGTCTTTGGGATTTAGCAAGGTTTCCAAATTTATTTCTTTTCTTGACATTCAAATAATATTTATAATTTACTTATAACTTATTTTTATTAATTACATGCCTTTATAGCTTATTAATAGATGTCTACAATACTCACAATCAAGTTGAGGAGATCAAACTACAAAAATGAAAATAAGGATAATGCCTTGATCTCTGGGAAGTATGAGTCTTTATAGAGTTCCATATTCTTGTAATATTGAGCATAAGGTTAAAAACTGAGCATGCTGTAAATGGGTAATATAACTGGAAGACTTCCATTATTCATAAATCTACTTAATATTTCATCTTGCTGATATCAAATTTATCTGATAAAATTGCTGTGTCTTGTCAACAATTTTATCTCCTATAGCAGAGAGGAATTTCTGAGAGAACTAATAAATTTTGACCAATAAGGACGAAATGATAAAGAGAGAATGACTGTGTCATCTTAGATTTCCAATGAGTCAAAGGAGACATTGACATTTATATTAAAGTTTGGGAATAACAATTCAATAATCATCTATTAAGTACCTACTATGTACCAGATATTTTTAGTCAATGAGGATTCAAAGGCAAAAATAAAAGTCACAATATGACTGATCCAAATTTTCTCACTTGCAGATAAGGGAATTGAATTCTAGGGAGATTAAGTCATTTTTGGACAAAGTCACAGAGGTGGTAATTGTTAAATGGGAACTTAAGTCCTTTGACTCTAGTTATAACAGTGCCAATGTTTATTCTTTTATTCCATGCTGCCTTTTATTAATTAAAAATAATTGACAAGAAATATGGATGTTACCATTGCAAAAAACTCTAAAAGAGAGTACAATTTAATAAGGGTAGGTAGATCTACTAGTGAGATTCTTATCAGAAAAAATTCTGTTGAAGAAAAGAAGACATCTAAAGAAATTAATGTGTCTACAATGGAAGAACTACAATCCAATTCAACAAGCTTTAAAAAAATACATTTTAACTGATGTCTTTCTTTTTACATCAGCCACTCAGCCATTTCTGGATATTTTCCCACTCCATCCCCTGTCCATCCTTGATAATGACATCTGTTTTATAAGTAAGGAAAAAAAAGTAAGGCAGAAAAAATAAAATACAGTAACTATATTACATAATCAATCATGTTTTATACCTATATGGAAAGGAGGGAGGTAGTTTTGTACATTTCTTTTCTGGGATTGCAGTGCTTCATTACCATGATTCAGTGTTAAAGGAGTAGCTAGGTAGTAGACCAATATTGCGGAATCATAGAATTCATGTAGGGGAATGAATTATAGGAAGACCAGAAAAATAGAAAAGAGCCAGGTTATGAAGAACTTTAAATATTAAAATAGGATTTTGTATTTTATCCTATATATTACAGAGACAGTGGAATTAATTGAGAAGGGTGGTCATTAACTTGAACTCTCAAGAAAGATCACTTCAGCAGTTGAATGGAGGATGAATTGGAGGACAGAGTCTTGAGGCAGGGAGACTATTAAAAAACTATTGAAATTGCTCTGGCCTTAACTATGATGGCAGCTATGTGAGTGGAAAAAAGGGGAGGAATAGAAATAAGAAGGAGATGTGGTGAAGGTAGAAATGAAAAGGTTTGGCAGTGGATTGAACATATAGGATGATTGAGAATTAGATTTCAAGGATGACATCAAGTTTGCAAGCTTTTATGACTGGGGAAAAGATAGTTTTCTTAACAGTAAAGGGGAAATTTGGAAGAGTGGAGAGTTTATGATGTAAGAGTTCTGGTTTGAACATACTGAGTTTGAGATACCTATGGTATATACATTTCAAGATAACCAAAAAGACTGGATCTCAGGGAAATGACTAATACTGGACCTATACACCAAGGAATCAACTAACATAGTGATAGCATTTTAACCCAAGGGAATTTATGAGATCACCAAGTAAGAAAATGGTAGAGGGAAAACAGTGGAGAATCCAGTTTTGGGAGTGGAGGATTACTAGGTTTGCTGGATGACGATCCAGCAAAGCACACTCAGGAGAAGTGGCGAGAAAGGGAGGAAGAGAAGGAAGAGGAAGAAATGTCATAAAAGTTATGAGAGGAGATAGTATCTAGGTATATACTGGATATATATCACTGCTGGGCTGCTGGGACCTGTGCTATTGTATAGCTTCCAGGACCTTGTTTGCACTGTGGCTTAAAGCCTCCTGTTGGCTTCCTGCTCTCCCACCTAGCTGGGCATAACTCCCCCCCCCCCCCCCCCCCCCCCCCCCCGCCCCGCCACCACAAGAGACAGACCTTTTCTGAAGATCCATCACAATGTCTACAGTTGAAAACTTGATTAGATTTTTTATGGGATCTGTAGCTTTAAAGTCTGTGTAGATGTTTCATTTAGTATTGTGCAGGGAAAAGCTCCAGGATCATGCTAGCTTCATGATGCTATCTTGGCTCCACCCCAGAAGTCAAGGGACAGTTTTCTCAAGAAGGTGAGGGATGGAATCTATAATTAGTGCTAGCCTTGTCAAAGAGAAGGACTACTTCTTATTAGAGAAAAAAGTGAAGGGCATAGTGATGTGATATGAAAAGGAGGGAACAAGAAAGAGCTCCCATTATATGGTCTGAATATTTTTAGTAAATTATAAAACATGATCTTCAACTGAGAGAGTAAGAGTGGAGGGAGCATGCTTTATGACTTTCTCTAACTTTGATAAGCAGCATGAGACTTGGAATGAAGGAGACTGATAATGGGAATAATTCAGGTTTTGGTTTCACAATATTTAAGAGATGATAGGACAAGTGGGAAAAAGATTTGAATGTAGGGAAGAGTGTAGAATTGAATGAGTTCACTAAAGAGTCAAAATAGGAAAGAGGATAATGTAGTCAGGGCAAATTTGATGGTCATGAAAGAACTTAAAATTCAAGGGGTGAAGAACTAAGTTTAGTCTTAAAGCATAGGAAAGGATGGAAAGGATACAGAATTTCAGAAACAATAAGTTTAAAAGTAAAACAATTAAAGGTGATGACAAGGGTGAGGGAATGACATCTCTGTATGTAGCTGGTATGGAGTAAGTAGATCTCTGGAACTGAGTAAGTTGAAAAACTAGAAACTTAAGAATATTTGAGGGAGCAACAATAAATATGTTGAGACTTCCTAGTTTGAGGGCTGGCATTAAGGTAGAGAGAGACAGACTATGAGGAGGCACTAACAACAATATCATTTAAATTCCATTTTGTTTACTTTTCTTTCGAAGGGAGTATGTATTAAAATGTAAAGGGTAGGACAAAACATAGATAATATGGAATTGGAGTCAAAGAGAGGTGAGTAGGTAGTAAGAAATTTAGCCAATTTAAAGTTTGGTAGTGCAATCAGAATGATATTTTTAAATGAACAAAATAAAAGGCAGATTTACAAAGGAAACCCATTATATTGAAAACATTGTATACAGTAACAACAATATTGTTTTAAGAATGACTTTGAGTGAATGTCATTTTGATTATTATAGATACCCAAATTCACTATAAGGAACATATGAAGAAAGGCACTAGCTGTATTCAGAGAGAGAACTGATAAATAGAAGTATGTATAGAATATTTTACATACACATAAGCACACACACATATGTGTATATGTATAAATACACACACACATTTTATATATATATATATATATATATATATATATATATATATATATATATATATATATATATATATATGTATGTTTGCCTGTTTGTTTTTAATGGTAGCCATCAGGGGGAGGAAGAAAAAAGGGAGGGGAATTTATATGATAACTTTATTTTATTTTATATATCTAAAAGGAATAGCAAGCTGTATTTAATAGATTTGCAATTTCAGTTACAATCATTACCTTTTTTATTTTACTATGTTATGGAATTTTCTTGTTTTATTCCATAAATTTAAAATTAATATAAAAATGAAAGTTATCAGGATATAAAAATGTGTCTATGGACTCCCTTTAAAACTCCTAACCTAGAAGAAAGTCTCTCTACCTTTTATACTGGATCAATTGATATTTTTAATCAATTTTTTTTCTATATATGATGATGTGAACAGCATAGCATTTAAAGTTGGACAGGATCATAGGGATGATCTAATCCAACCTCCTCATTTTCATGAGGAAACTGAAACCCTGAGAAATAAGGGATTTGGCTAGTTACATTGGTTGTTTGTCTCAGAGGTGGAATTTGAACCCAGGGTCTCTGTGTAGAAATCCAGTACAGTTTCTACCATACAAACTCATCCCTAACATTGCTATTCCTTTGTATAGTCAGTTTCCCAAGTTTTCCTTATTCCCATCTCTTGGAACCCCCTTCCTTTTTACCTTTATACCTTATACCTTCTTTTATATACAGAGATATGTATATATTTTTGATTTAATTTTCTGTATTCTTCCAGTGAAATGTAAGATCCTTATGGTAAAAAAGTCATTTCATTGTTGTTTCTTTTAATCTCAATTGTCTAGCATATGTCTTGCATTTAATAAATGCTTATTGAATTGAACATGAAAAAGACTTGGTAGTTTTGGTTCAATCAATAAATATACATTTTTTAAGCATTATCACTGTACTAAGGACTAAGGATACAAAAAAAGAGGCAAAAGACAGTTCCTTCCTTCCTGGATCTTACAATTTTAATTGACTGCAAGAGCATGATGAATCAATAATACAGCAGGGTTTAAAAGAAGGTCTTGTGATTATATGCTGTTTTTGTTATCATCTTCAAGGGAGGTGATGGTCCTACTGTGATCTTTCCAGACCACATCTGTACTATTGTGCTTACATTTTAGGTGTCAGCCACTTTCTTGACTGTTGGAACAAATTGTTCTCATCTGCCCATTCTGTCAGGCAGTCTTTACATACTTGAATTAGATGCCAGTTACTTTTCCTTTATTTATTTATTCATATTACTATAAAAGTCTTGTTATAAGAGTAAACATAATCCCTCCCTCTCCTCATAAAGAGAGAGAAACCTCAAGAAATGTACAGTGCAAGAAAATAAAAGTATGCTTCAGTCATCATCAGTTCTGTCTTTAGGATGGAGTGAATTCTTTATCATAAATCCATCAGAGAAGTTGCTTCAATGTCCTCCCCCCCATGATCTTCCTTCTCTTCCATCACCTACACCCCCCTCCCCATCCCTTTCTCCCATCTCTTTCCTCTCCTTTTTTCCTCTAGGGTCATTTAGATTTTGATACCCTATTGATTAGAACATCAGTTACTCTTAACCTGATTTAGAGTATTTACCAAGTGACCAGGATGTGACCATTATGCATACTACTATTTCTTAAAAATACCAAAAGTAGTTAAGTCCTGAAAGGGACTTAGCAAGCCCTCACACCAGAGGTTTTCCTTGAATACCCCATATACCTTAGACCTATATTGGCAAACTAGAGAATATACACAAGAAAGACAAATAATTGGTTCAAGTTTAAAAATTCTCTCTTATGAAGAATGGCTAAAGACCTAGGAAAAGAATGGGAGGAGATGGCTCTTCCTGGACTAGTCCCTTAATTCTGTTTGAAAAAAAGAATATTTGACGAGAACACAGGATAGTTGTTTTCAAATATATGATGGGTTATAATGTAAAAGAAAGCTTAGACTCATTCTATACAGACCTGGATGAGTCAATTATGATTAATAAGTAGAAATAACATGAAAATTAAATTTTCATTTTAATATAAAGTACTTCTTAACCCTTGTAATTGTTTGTAAATGGATGGGTTGGTACAATGAAATAAGAATTGAATTTTTAAGTACAAGGCCCTAGGTTTAAATCTTGGATGATCATCATCATTATCAATAGCAGCAGCCTTTATAAAGTACCTTAAAGGTTTTCAAGGTGTTGCTGCTGGGATTTTGGGGGTCACCAATTCAAGATAGAATTTGAGGTAATGAGAAATTGGGAGCCATTGAAAGGACAAAGGAATTCAAGTGTCTAGATATTAAAACTGCTCAGGGAAAAAGGAAAGAAGCAGTAACCCTTCCTGTTAAATACTCTTCTATGGTAGGTTGGGCAAGGGGTGGCACTTGGGGAGTGGTCTTACACCTTGGATGAGGTATCTTCCAATGGCAAGCTGTATACTGATCCTTCCTGTCCCAAGGTGCTCAACCCCCAAGTTCAACATGTCATTTCCTGTCACACCAGCATCTATGAACAAGATTAGGTGAAGGGGAAATTAGGGGACAAGATACAAACAACAGGATCAAAGAGAGAGACAGGATATAAATTTTACATTAAATAATATAATATATGCAATGCACCTTTGTTGTAGTGAATTATGAATGTAGCAGAAATAAAATCTGTAATCTTTTAATGCTGCTAAAATCTGGAAATCTTGTTAAGGATGTGGAAAGTCCTTTGCTCTTGCAAGATTCCCATTCATAATTCACTACAACAAAGGTGCATTGCATACATTATATTATTTGATACTCATAAAAATTGTGTGAACTAGAGGCTACTACTTACCTGTATGAACTTCAATTTCCTCTGAAATAAAATGAGGAAGTTGATCAAGATAACCTCTAATGTCTTTATAAACTCAAATTTTTAACTTTATGATTTTATGGCCCATTTCAAAAAGTTGCAAGCGACCTACCCCTCAAATATTCAGGTAGAATAGTTTCTCAAGTTTGTTTGTTTGTTTTTGCTTAAGACAAATGTATAAAGATAATGATGAAGAGAAAGATTCCCACCACATGAATTGGGAGACTCTTATATGTGATTTCAATTTACACCCAATTTGAGGCAAACCTAAAAAAAATTAACTATTGAAATCCTAGGTACAATTCTTGTCTGTGGCATGCTCTTTGATCATCAGTGAAGGAAAGACTAATGACCACTTATCAGGTATATTATAGAGAGAATTTTTGTTTGGGGTGGGAAATTGGACTTGAAATTTTGAAAATCTCCACTAATATTCTAAGAGTCTGCTAGTAGTGGATCTTGAAACAAGCTGCTTAAAATACCAAATGAACTAAAATCATCTCAATAAGGTAGATGGAAGACAATAAGAAATGGAGGGGGGAGGGAGGGGCAGTTCAACTAGCAATTCAATCTTGTATTTTTCTCTCTCCTTTCTCTCTCCTTCTCTCTCCTTCTCTCTCCTTTTCTCTCTCCAATGGTTTCAGTTGAATAAATATACAATATATTTTATCTGACTGGAAAATGGGAGGAGATAGCTTTTCCTGGATCAGTCCTTTAACTTGTTTTTTGAGGACTTAAAGATTTCTACTCATTGCAGATGAGTCAGACATGCTAATAGAAAGAGGATTTTAATTTTGAACTTATTGTGTGATTTGTTCTTTGACCTTCCTTAGAGCCATCTGGGTCCAGGCGTAAGATGACTTGAGATGGCCCCCAGATGCATTGAGAGACCTTGGCTTTTTCAAGTGAAAGTCTTTCCCAGGTCATTTTGTCCAAGGCCTGATTAATTCAGTGATTAAGGCTAGGTGAGAAATGAGGTAAAAGAAAGCCTCTTTTATTAACTCAAAAAAAAATTTATTCAGGGAGGAGAAGACCTCAGGATTTCTGGTCAGAACAGAAACAATTGCTATTCACACTCATTCCTAGTCATCAAAATCCATATAATGACCTCCCACTAGGGCAACAGCTTACCTGGATGTCCATATGAAAGACACATTCAGCAGATCTTTGGAGAGGGCAAATAAATAAGAAAAGAGTTGTGTTCTTGCCATGATGTCCAGTTTATGGTAAATCCTCAATCTCTCAGTTATTTATTGTAGGACATCCAGAAAATTCTATATAACTAGAGATATTGTGTCTGGACTTCCACCCCTGAAGACATTGGCAGGGAAGCACCAATCATAGAGTTAGCTAAAAGCTAGTTTAGAAAGTTTCCAAGCATTGAAGCATCTAGATATTGAGGGTAGAATGGGGTTTTCAGGTAAGTAGTATATCTCTAGAGGTAGACTATTGTAGGAACACCCATCCTGAAGATTTTTTTTTTCTGTATTTGTGATCCATCTCTCCTTAATTTTCAAAGAATCATAGAATTTTAGGGCTGGATGGGGTTTTAGAGATTATCTAATTTTACTCTCATTTTTATAAATGAGGAAACTGAGTCCCAGAGAAGTTAAATGAATATTACTCAAGGTCACATAGTAAAGTTAGTGGCAGAGCTGAGATTAGAATCCAGTTCTTTTTTCTCTCTACTCCACCCCTTGCCAATGATACCTTAGTTTCTTTTAATGCCTTGAGGATGTAGCACTCTGGAAACTGCTCAGTATCCTTTTAATAGTGTGGTGTATTTCTGGCTGTTTTATTAACCTCACAGGGCTTCATTTTGCTCATCTGTATAATGAAGGGGGTTGGACTACATGATACCTAAGATCGCTTTTAACTCGAAGTCCTATGATCCCTACCTTGATGCCCAAAGTCTGTATCTCCACATCTCAGTAGGACTAATGAGGCTGTGTCTTCAATGGCTGAAAGATGCCATGGAATAGATGAGCCTCTGTTTGAACTGTGAGTCCAGATAGGGTATTGGAGAGCCGCAGACCTGGCCAGGATCATGGATCCAATCTCAGTTCTGCTGAGGTCAAGTTCTGATCCCAAGTGAACTTTGGACTCAAGAGCACTTGTGGCATTCGTGGGAGATTTTCAGCCCTCCGCTTTAAGCATACCAGGGTGAGCACTTCTAAGAAGAGGAGTGAACACAGTTTAGGCATTGGTTTTCCCAGTGGTTACTCTTCATGCTGCTGGAATATGTCCAGTTGCAGAGGTGCGGGCGGGCGGAATGGATCTCCCCCAGCTCAGTCCGGTTTGGTGGCTGGTTCGGAGCCTTCCTCCTTGGGGGAGCCTCTAGGATTCCCACCCTCCATTCCGCCGCCCCTCCTGCAGTCACCCCGTGAGCAAGCAGGGAAAGGAGAGTGTGCCGGGTGCGGGCAGCAGCCCTGGCAGTGCCATCCAGCTTCCTCATTCAGACAGTACAGAGGCAGCGGCCGTGGCACCCCTCGCCCGGCTTAGGGCTCCCAGTGGAGAAGTCGCTCCAGTTCAAAATGGAAGCTCCTTCCTCTGTGGCCTTCTGCGGATACTGGCAAAATGATGACGCCTAGTCGGGGCAGAAACTTCAGAAAATTATCCTGGAAAAAAAAAACAAACAAACCCAACTATCTCTACACTTCCCTGGGGCTCCCTGGTCTCAGTCCTGGACACCAATACACACCTGTAAACTAAAACTCTTCCACTAGCGTCCTTGAGACAAAAGCCAGAAATGAAGAGGGGGACACAAGGAGGGGAGGCTGCACAAGACCTCTCAGGAGTAGTCAAAGTTTCCCAGGGCGCATTGCATTAACCTAGAATATTTTGGAAGGTCATACATTGAAGACTCAGAAACGCATTTTTGTGCTCCTGAGTAACATAATCCCTTCTTCATGTCCCAACTCTGACTCGAAATACTGAGCTTTTTGCACTATCCTTTTCTTTTTCCTTTATTTCTAAATCACCCAAGTGCCACTCTATTGATTGTTATCTTCCCATGATTGAGCCTCAACTAGGAAGAGGCAAATTGATTAACAGTGAAGGGAATAGCAAAAAGGCCTGGGGACAGGGTGACACATAAGCATTTGGTAATTCTTTTTGTGAACTTTTTAAAAAAGAAATAACTTTATTGTGCATACCGTTTCTGAGGAGCAATCAGATTAATTACAGAATGGCACCTGGTCATGACTTAGTTTTTTTTCTTTTTGGCTATGTGTATATGTCCTCATTTATTAGATGAGGAGCTGAGGCAAATAGGGTTAAGGGATAGACAGCTAGTAAGTATTTGAGACCAGATTTGAATTCAGATATTCTTGATTCTAGATTGAATAATAATAAAAAATGTTATGTAGTATAATTAAAAAAACATTTAAATCTGAATTATTTAAGAAAGTTATTGAAAATAAAAGGACATGGACAATAGATAACAGAAAATGACATTGACAGCAACTATGCCATAATCCAGTAGATAAGTTAAATGTAAATTTATTGCCACAATTAGGAAAATAAAAGAAGTTAGAAAGTGCTTTAGTCAGCAAACATATGACTGAAGGGAGAGAAATAGCTACTAAGATTTTATCATCTGTAAAATCTTATGAAGCTAGACAATTATTGGTAATAATATTTCATAAGGCATAAAGAAATAGTGGGGTATAAAACAGGTTATGATAAGATATCCAACTAAGCAAAATCTTCACAAAGAAATTCAAAAATGGACATGGAAGGAGGAATAAAAATACATAAAAAATGGAACTGATTTGCAAATAACATTTCAATAAAACTGTTTTCTCCATCAAGGATAGTAGAACCACAATAATAACATCACATTTCCAGAAATGCTTATAGAGGAAGTAGAAATGAAACTGGATAGAACAAAGATGGAAAAAAATATATATTGGACCAAAAACATATAGAGAAGATTTCTTGCTCTTGGTGATATGATTGATTGTGTGGGCACTGAGGGACCATATTCAAAGGATTTAAAGGAAAAGAAGATTCCAGAGATGTGGAAAAATAATCTTAGATCTCATTAAAAGTCTCCCCAAAGTGATCAAGAGACTTCAATATATCTGAACTATATGCCTGCCCTCCCATCTATATAAATCATTATGAGAGTCATCTATATATGAATTGGATGAAAGCTTTTATAGAAAATAAGGTTTTCACAAGCAGCCTTCAACCAATGAATCATATCTTCACTATCTCACAATTATCTGAGAAACATTGTGCTTATTGTTTGATGTTTATGAAAAAAGCATTTGATTTAATAAAATACCACCTTATAAACTCTTTTATAACAAGATGTTTCCTATTTGCACCTCATTGAGGATTCCTTGAAACACATTAAAGGAATAATGCTGTTCAATGACCCTCTGAGATAAACATAATAATAAATAAAGTTTTTTTTACTTTTACAGAGCATGTACCTCCCTGTATCATGACTTTGATTTCAGCAGTTCAGCTCACAGTCCAGATTTAAGAGGGATTCCTATGTGTTCAAGTCAATAAACTTTTATTAAATGGATCAATTAGTTAGTTGCTATCCTTCATCCTACAGAAGACCATGACATCAGGAGATTGATGAGCTCAGTAGCCTAACATAATAACATCAGAACAGATGGTGATCAATTGGATTTGGAGACTTTGACCTTTTAGAGTCAAATCTTTCCCATATCACCTAGGCTCTTCATCTGCATGCTATCATCAGGTGATAAACTTTCAATATTAGGGTAAAGCTAATCCTTATCTGAATGGTCTAAGTTCATAGAAATAAACTTTTTTTAAATATTACTACAATAGTCATGTAAAAGTAAACAATATGCCCCCCCCACAAGAAAGAGAAACTTCAAGAAAAATAAAGTGAGGGAAAAAAGAGTATGTTTTGGTTTGTATTCAGATACCATCAGCTCCTTCTTTGGGATGGACAGCATTCTTATCATAAGTCTATAAGAGAAATTGCTTCAATAATTTTCCCATAGTTGCCATTGCGAGCTGTAGTTCCCTCCATCTTATTCCCCCTCATCTCCATTTATTCTATTCTCTCTCTCCTTTCACCTTGTCTTTCTTCAAAAATTATAGTTATATGATTACCCTTTCCCACATTCTTTGCTCTATTCTACTATCTACACTCCCTGCACTTCCCTCTGTTCCCTTTCTCCCATCCCTTTCCTCTCCTATTTGCTTCTAGGATAAGACAGATTTTGATACCCAATTGATTGTGTTTGTTATTTCCTATCTGAGTCACTTCCAATGAGAGTGCTGGTTCACTCACTCCTCCCCTTCTCCCTTCTCTTCCACTCCATTGTAATACTTTTCCTTCCCTCTTTTATGTGAAATAACTTACCCCATTATACCTCCTCTTTCCTTGTCTCCCAGTACATTCCTTTCTTGCCCATTAACTCCATCTTTTTAATGTATTAGACATTCAAATTCAATTCCCTCCTGTGCCTTTTCTATATATATATTCTCCTAACTGCCCTAATAAATGAGTCAGCAGTATCATTTTCCCATGCAGGGATACAAGCAGTTCAACATCAAGTCCCTCATGGTTTGTCCTTCCCGTGCACTCTCTATATTCTTTACGTGAGCCCTGTACTTGAAGATCAAACTTTCTGTTCAGCTCTGGTCATTTCATCAGGAAAGCCCCCTATTTCATTGAATATCCATCTTTTCCCCTGAAAGAGTATATTTAATTTTCCTGGGTAGTTGATTCTTAGTTATAATCCAAGTTCTTTTGCCCTCTGAAACATTATATTCCAAGCCCTATGATAAGCCCTTAATGTAGAAGCTGCTAAATCCTGTGTTATCCTGACTGTAACCATGATATTTGAATTGTTTCTTTCTGGCTGCTTGCAATATTTTCTCCTTGACTTGGGAAAACTTCTCCTTGATTTTTGAAATTTGACTATTAATATTCCTGGCAGTTTTCATTTTAGGATTTCTTTCAGGAGATGATTGGTGGATTCTTTCAATGTCTATTTTACCTTCTGTTTCTAGGATATCAGGTCAATTGTCCTAGAGAATTTCTTGAAAAATGAAGTCTAGTGTCTTTTTTTTTTTTGGGTTTGATTTTCAGGTAGTCCAATAATTTTTAAATTATCTCTTCTGGATCTGTTTTCCAGGTTGTTTTTCCCCAATGAGATATTTCACATTTTCTTTTAGGTTTTTCATTCTTTTGGTTTTGTTTTATTGTTTCTTGATTTATCACAAAATTATCAGCTTCCCTTAACTCCAATCTACATTTGAAAGAATTATTTTCTTCAGAGAGCTTTTGCATCTCCTTTTCCATATGGCCAATTCTACTTTTTAATACATTCATCTCCTCATTGGCCTTTTGGACTGCTTTTTCCATTTGCCCCAAACTGGTTTTTAAGATATTTTCTTCAGTAATTTTTCATAATTCTTTGACCAAGCTGCTGACTTGATGCTCATGATTTTCCTGCTTCACTTTCACTTCTCTTCCCAATTTTTCTTCTACCTCCCTTACTTGTTTTTCAAAATCTTTTTTGAGATCTTCCATAACCTGAGACTAATTCATATTTTTCTTGGAGGCTTTGGACACAGAAACTTTGACTTCGTTATTTTTCTGAGTGTGTATTTTGATTCTTCATAGGATCAAAGTAATGTCTATGGTTGGATTTTTTTTTTCTTCTGTTGTTTGCTCATTTCCCAAGTTTATGACTTAATTTTACCACTTTAGTAAGGTGGGGTTTTGATTTCAGAGGATGCACTGTCCCAAATTTTTGAGGGTTTTTGCAGCTGTTTTCAGGGATATTCTCCAGGGACCTCAATTCCTCCAAAGATCTTATGAGAGGCTCTGACTGCTGTCCTATCTATAGATGACCATAAGCACCCCACCCCCTGCCTTGGAACTGTGAGGAGAGTCTCTGTTTTGCTATGGCATTAGAGCTTCTTTTCCTGGAGCTGGGGTCCCAGACTGCAAATTGGATCTGAATATGGGCAAAGCTACAGAGTCTTGCCTCAAGGATAGCAAAGAGACCTCTGTAATCCCTCCCAACCCCTTGACCATCCATGGGTTCTGGAAGCAGCAGCTGGGAGGCTCCCTGCCAAATGGCTCCCCAGGCCTCCTCCTGATTCCCCAGGGCCAGATCTGCACTGAGACTTGTGCTGAACTGGGTTCCACTCTCACCCTGGTGTGGCAGAGTTTTCCCACTGACTTTCTAAGTTGTCCTGGGTTAAACTGTCCCCACTACCACAGACCCAGGTTCACCACAGGCTGTTCCTGGATGACTGGAGCCAGTTTGCTCTAGTGCTACCCAGGCTGAACTCTGGACCCTTGCTAATCCCTGGGTAATAGACCTTTCCTGTAGATCTTCCAAATTGTCTTGGGTTGAAATACTATTTTCCCTAGTCTTTTTGTGATCTAGAATTTGGCTAGAGTAATTATTTAAAGGTATTTGGAGTGGTCTATGGGAGAACTTGTGGGAGCTCCTGCCTCTGTTCTGTCATCTTGACACCCTATGTCATTATTATCAAAGAGATACCATGACATAGTAAATAGAAGATCTTCCCTAGATTTGGGCAAACTTGGTTTCAGCTCCTGCCTGAGGCACTATCTGGCTATATAAACATGAGTAAATTTTTTAACCTCTCAATAAACCAGGCAATTTTATCAGTCTCTAGGTTATAGAAGAGTTGCTGATCTGAATTTATAGAAGATGGTTCCACATGAATTTTCCCACACAGATGAAATCACAGATATTTATTAACACATTCTGAAAATGGTCAAAAGAAGTGGTGATATTTCAAAAATATTTTTTAGCTATATGCTTGTGGATTATAATTTATTATCTAGTTTGGAGTCTTATTTTAGAGACCTGGCTTGAGTATTTGTATTTGCTCTGACTTCTAGAATTGGTGTGTGTCTGGAAATACTTTATTTTCCTAAGTGCTCTGGATAATGATGTCATTGTTGGCTGTCTGCAAAAAGAATTCCAAAACTACAGAGAATTTGTCTAAAGGGAAAGGGAAGAGGATATGAGAGTGTTTGTGCAGAGAATTCTATCTATGTAGACAGCTGATCTGGATGATTCAGTCAAGTTATCCCTCCCCCCCCACCTCCCGCAAGAAGCATCCCTTCTACTAATGGTTTTGTCTGGAGTTATCTTCCTGGTTTCCTTAAGTTAGCCTGCAGTTTGTAACAGATGGAAAATGATCTCAATTCAGACACAAAATCCTAGACCTATTCTTCTTTTTCACTTGTTTCAGCATTAGGAAAATGGGACTGACTTCTAAAGGAGGTTGGGAAACTTCTAAATGTGGCTTGATTTTTTTTCTTTACTTTATCATGAAAAGGCAGCTGCTTGTGTCCTGAAGTAGAATGCTTTCTGACTCATCCCTGTGTACTCAACTAATATAGACTTTTTTTTGGGGGGGTGGCTAGTTCATATTGGGTTATTTTTTTAAAATTATATCTCTGTACTTTTGTAATTTCTGTATTATGGAAATGACTTCCCAGGGTTGGGTGTATGGTTAGGTCTACTTACTAGCAATATTCAACTGGTGTATTATTGTCATCAAATATATTTCCTGATGTATAAGTTTAGAAGCTAATTGAAATTTAGTTGGCACAGTGGATAGAATACTGGGCCTGGAGTCAGGAAGACTCATATCCTCCTGAATTCAAATCTGGTCTTAGACAATAATTGTGTGACCCTGGGCAAGTCTCTTAATCCTATTTGAATCTCATTTTGATCATCTGTAAAATAAAGAAGGAAACTGAAAACCACTCCAGTATCTCTACCAAGAATAAACCCGAATTGTCATATAAATCAGACACGACTGAAATGATCTAACAATAATAAAAGGCCTCATGCATTTGCCTGAAGCACAGTACCACAGCTGGAAGAAACCCTGATAATTTCTTTTACTTTTAATTTATAGGCATTTTCTGCTATTAGGAAGATAATAAGAGTCACGACCTTTAGCTTCAGAAAATATAACTTGAGCCCTTGACCTAATTTAATGCAAATTATTTTTAAACTAGTACAAGATGAAGGTCATCCACAGACTTTGCCAAAAATTATTGGTGCACATCCCTGAGACAAATAAAATAGAGGATTACTGTCCTGCTCCCCCCCCCCCTTTTACTCTTTTTGGAAGAACATCAACAGTGATGGCAGAAGCTCATTTTTAGCAAAAAAGAGCATTTGGTTTTGAATCCAGTTTGAGTAAATAATGAAAGTTTGGACCAGTGCTTCTTTGGTTAAACTATTTTGCCAATAATCATGAGCTTTTTGTTTTTAAAATAAGAAATTGATATGATATACTTAATAATTTTAATAAATACAAAGAAATAAAATAAAGAGAGATGAATAATCAAACAAAATCAACTGCATCTGTGCAGCAATCTCTGGATTACTTAGAAAACATATTGGCTCAAAATGCAAAGATCAAATTACCTAATAAAAATAATGACAAGAAAAAAATCTTCTGCACAAATGGGGTACATTCTTTCATAGGTTAATATACCATCTGTAGGTTAGGGACACACATTTGGAGAATATATGTAAGCTGGGTACATACAGAATAGACACTTATAATAGAAATATATATGACTAGGGAAGACATATGAGAAGGTATATATAAGAAATGCTTTCATGGGGAGTACTGTACAAGAACCCATATAGCTAGGGTATACATGGAAGATTCACATACTTATGTGTCATATGTGACCAGGGCCCACTTTTGACTGATACCCAAACTTCCTGGAGGGCACAAAGAGCAATAAAACTGATCATACTCTTAGACCCAGCAATACTAATACTAGATCTATATCCAAAAGAAATCATTAAAAAAGGGAAATCTCACATATTCAAAAATTATTTATAGTAGCTCTTTTTGTAGTGGCAAAGAATTGGTAATTGAGGGGATGCCTATCAATTGGGGAATGGCTGAACTAGTTATGGTACAGGAATGTGAGCAGAACCAAGAGAACATTGTACGCATTAACAGCAACATTATGAAATGATCAACTGTGATGGAAGCAGTAACTCTCATTGAAGTTCAGAGATCAAGGACAGCCCTGAAAGATCTGCTATGGACAATGCCATCCACATCCAGAGGGGGAAAAACCACAGGATCTAAATGCATACTATATTCACTTTTTAAAAACTTCTCTTATATTTTTCCTTCCTTTCTCATGGTTCACTTAGTTCTAATTCCTCTTTCACAAAATGACTAATATGTGCATAGGTTAAACATGAATGTACACACACCCAACTTTTATTTTGCTGCCATGGGGAGTAGAGAGGAAAGGAAGAGTGGCAGAAAAATGTGGAATTCATAAATTTTCACATGGATGAATATTGAAAAACTACCATTGCAGGTAATTGGAAGAATAAAATAAAATTTCAAATAAATTCTCCCCTCCCCCCCCAAAAAACCCCAAAAGGTCAAAAACATTAAGGTGGGAACTTCCAGGGCAGAACCAAAATGGTGGCCTGAAACTAACATGCTCCCAGAGCTTTTCCCTACCAAAGATAAATGAAACCTCTGCACTGACATTAAAGCTACAGATCCCACCAAGGAAAAGAGAAGATCCAAAGGAGTTTTCAATGATAGTTATCATGGAGGATCTTCAGTGAAGGTCTGTCTCTGGGGGAAAAAGGTAAGTAAAGTCAAACAATCAATTAAGCTGTGAATGATATTACCTGATTAATAGCACTTGAGTGATAAATAATAACAGAAGATAATTTTAGAGGGAAAGAAGGGAGGATGTGAACATTGAGTAAATTCTATTCAATAGATTTGACCCAGAGAGGGAATAAGATATATTCCCATTTGGGTTTAAAAATCTATCCTACTCTATAGGAAAGGAGGGCCTGGGGAAGGGAAAGATAAGGGAAGAGGGTCTTATAAAAAGGAAGGTGAAGTCTAAGTGAAAATAAACTGAAAGTTAAATTTTAAAAGAAAAGTTAAAGGGGAAAGAGTAAAACTTTGGTGAGGAAATATAAGAGGAAAGGAAAGAGAAAAATATAAATGGAGAAAGACAGCATGGAGGGAAATACAGAATTAGCAATCTTAACTGTAAATGTGGATGGGATGAAGTGACCCATAAAACAGAAATGGATAACAGAATGGATTAAAAACCAGAATCATATAATATGTTGTTTCCAAGAAACACATTTGAAGCAGAGATACACACAAGGTAAAGATAAAAGAACAGGGCAAAATATATTATGCTTCAACTGAAATAAAAAAAAAATCAGGGATTGTAATCCTGGTCTCAGATAAAGCAAAAGCAAAAATAGACTTCATTAAAGGGATAAGGAAGGAAGCTATATCTTCTTAAAAGGTATCATAGGTAATGAAGCTATGTCATTATTAAAAATGTGTGTACCTAGTGGTATAGCATCCAGAATTCCAAGAGGAACAGCTGAATGAATTACAAGGAGATAGAGACAGCAAAACTTTAATAATGGTGGACCTCAACCACCTTCTCTCAGAATCAGATAAATCTAACCACAAAATAAACAAGAAGGAAGTTAAGAAGGTGTATGAAATCTTAGAAAACTTAGATATGATAGACCTCTGGAGAAAATTAAATGGGGACAGAAAGGAATTTATCTTTTTCTTGGCAGTATATGGAACCTATACCAAAGTTGTCCATGTACTAGGGCATAAAAACTTTATAATCAAATGCAGAAAGGCAGAAATTATAAATGCATACTTTTCCAACCTTGATGCAATAAAAATAACATCTAATAAAGGGTCATGAAAAGATAAACCAAAAACTAATTGGAAACTAAGTAACTTGATTTTAAATAATGAGTGGATCAAACAGCAAATCATCATATCTAAAAAATGATGATAATAATGAAACATCACACCAAAATTTATAGGATGCAGCCAAGGCAGTTTTGAGTGGAAGCTTTCTATCACTTAATGTTTATATGAATAAAATAGAGAAAGAAGAGATCAATGAACTGGGTATACAACTAAAAAAAATCTAGAAAAAGAACAAAGTAAAGATCCCCAATTAAATACTAAATTAGAAATTCTGAAAATCAAGGGAGAGATTAATAAAATTGAAAGCAAGAAAACCAGTGATCTAATAAATAAAATTAAGAATTGGTTTTATGAAAAAAAATCAATAAAACAGATAACCCTTTAGTCAATCTTATTAAAAAAAAGAAAGAAGAAAACAAAATTACTAGTATCAAAAATAAAAAGGGTGAACTAACCATCAATGAGTAGGAAATTAAAAAGATGATTTGAAGCTACTTTGTCAAACTGTATACTAATAAGTTTGATATCCTGAATGAAATGGATGAATATATACAAAAATATAAACTGCCTAGATTAACAGAAGAGGAAACATACTTAAATAACCCCATTTCAGAAAAGAAATTGAAGAAATCATTAATAAACTCCCCAAGAAAAAGTCTCCAGATCCAGATGGATTTACAAGTGAATTCCACCAAATATTTAAGAAACAATTGATTTCTATTATATACACACACACACACACACACACACACACACACACACACACACACACACACACACACATATATATATATATATATATATATATGAACTATTTTAAAAAATAGAAGTTCTGTCAAATTCTTTTTTGCTACCAACATGGTGTTGATACCTATACCAGAAAGAACTAAAATAAAGAAAATTATAGACCAATCTCCTTAATGAACATTGATGCAAAAATCTTAAACAACATTTTATCAATGAGATTACAAGTTATTTCTAGGTTAATACACCATGATCAGGTAGGCTTTATATCAGATAGGCCAGGGATAGTTCAATATTAGAAAAATACGCAATATGATTGAACATATCAATAGCAAAACCAATAGAAATCTTATGATTATCTCAATATATGCTGAAAAAGCCTTTGATAAAATACAACATCATTCCTATTAAAAACTTAGAAAGTTTAGGAATAAATGGAGTTTTCCTTAAAATAATAGGTAGTATCTATCTAAATATCATATGTAATGGGGTTAAACTCAGTGCATTTCCAATAAGATCAGGGGTGAAACAAAGATGCCCATTATCACCATTACTATTCAATATATTATTAGAAATGCTAGCTTTAGTAATAAGAGAAGAAAAAGAAATTGAAGGAATAAGAATTGGCAATGAGTAAGCAAGGCTTTTACTGCAAATGATATGATGATATACTTGGAGAACCCAAGAAAATCATCTAAAAACTCCTTGAAACAATTAACAAATTTAGCAAAGTAGCAGGATATAAAACAAACCCACATAAATCGTCAACATTTCTATATATATGAACAACAAAGCCCAAGAGCAAGAAATAGAAAGAGAAATCATTAAATACTTGGGAATCTACCTCTAAGACAAACCCAGAAACTGCATGAGCACAATTATAAAGCACTTCTTACCTAAAAGTCAGATCCAAATACCTGGAAAAAATTGACAATTGCTCAATCTAATATAATAAATAATATAATAAAAATGACAATTCTACTCAAATTAAACTACTTATTGCATACCATACCAATCAATTTACCAAATCATTATTTTATCGAGCTAGAAAAAAATAGTAACAAAATTTATCTGGAGGGGTGGCTAGGTGGGACAGTGGATAAAGCATTGGCCCTGGAGTCAGGAGTACCTGGGTTCAAATCCAGTCTCAGACATTTAATAATTACCTAGCTATGTGGCCTTGGGCAAGCCACTTAACCCCATTTACCTTGCAAAAACCTAAAAAACAAAAAAAATTCAACTGGAGCAGCAAAAGGTCAAGAATAACAAGGGAACTGGAGCAGCTAGGTGGTCCATGGTTAGAGTACCGGCCCTGGAGTCAAGAGTACCTGAGTTCAAATCTAGTCTCAAGACACTTAATAGTTATCTAGTTTTGTGGCCTTGGGCAAGCCAATTAACCCCATTGCTTTGCAAAAAGTAAAAAAAAATAGCAAGGAAACTGATAGGAAAAAAAATGTAAAGGAAAGTGGCCTCATTCTACCAGATCTAAAACTGTACTATAAAGTGACAGTCCTCAAAACTGCCTAGTACTGGTTAAGAAATAGAGTGATGGGGGACAGCTAGATGGCACAGTGGACAGACAGCACTGGCCCTGGAGTCAGGAGGATCTGAGTTCAAATCTGACCTCAGACACTTAATCATTACCTAGCTGTGTGACCTTGGGTAAGTCACTTAACCCCATTGCCTTGCAAAAAAAACCCCCAAAATAAAAAAGAAACAAAAAAGAAATAGTGTAATGGATCAGTGGATAAGGAAACGTTCAAAAGAAACAATAGTAAATGACTACAGTAATCTTCTATTTGACAAAACCAAAACTTTAACTTCTGGGACAAGAGTTCACTATTTGACAAAAATTGTTGGAAAAATTGGAATATAGTATGGCAAAAACTAGGTATAGACTCACATCTCACACCTTATACCTTGTGGCCAAAATAAGGACAAAATGGGTACAGACTTTAGACTTAAAGGGGAACACCATAGACAAATTAATAGACCAAGAAATATGCTATTTATCAAATTTATTGAAAGGGGACAAATTTATGAACAAACCAGAAACAGAGTATATTATAAACTGCAAAATGAATGATTTTGACTATATTAAATAAAAAAAAAAGGTTTTTCACTAATAAAATCAATGCTGCCAAAGTTATAAAGAAAGCAGAAAGCTGGGAAATATTATTTACAACCAGGGGTTTTGATAAAGGTCTCACTTCTAAAATATATAGAGAACTGCATCAAATATATAAGGTTACAAGTAATTCCACAATTAATAAATGGTCAAAGGATATGAACAGTTTTCAAATTAAGAAATTAAAAAGCTATATATAATCATAGAAAAAATGCTCCAAATCACTATTGATTAGAAAAATGCAAATTAAAACAACTATGGGGTTTTCACCTAATACCTATCAGATAGGCTAGAATGACAAAAAAAGGAAAATGATCAATGTTGGAGAGGTTGTGGGAGGATTGGGACATTAATGCATTGCTGTGGAGTTGTGAGCTGATCCAGTCATTCTGGAGAGCTTTATGGAACTATGCCCAAACTCTGCCCAATCAGCAATAAAACATCATACCCAGCAATTCCAATTCTAGGTCTATATCCAGAAGAAATTTAAAAAAGGAGAAAAGTCCCACACATTCCACAATATTCATAGCAGTTCTTTTTGTAGTGGTAACGAACTGGAAATTGCCCCTCAGTTGGGGAATAGTTAAACAAATTATGGTATATGAATATTATGAATATTATTGTTCTATAAGAAACCATCAATAGTTGTACTCTAGAGAAGCATGGAATGAATTTCAGGATCTCATGCTAAGTGAAGGGAGCAGAACCAAGAGAATAGCATACACATGAACAACAACATTGTAAGATGATCAACCCTGATGGATGCAGCTTGCTCTCAGCTTTTCAGAGAACTAGAACAATCCTATTAGACTGGTTATGGATAATGCTATCCCCATTCAGAGGAAGAAAAAACAAAACAAAACAAAAAATCCTTTCAGAATCCTATGAACATTGCATTCACTTTTTAAAAAAAAATATCTCTTATGTATTCATTTCCCTTAATCCTAACTCCTTATACCAAAAATGTTAATCATGTTTAACACAAATGCATATGTACAATATCAACCTGACTGTTTGCCACTGAGGGGAGGGGGTTGGGAAGGGAGAGTGAAAGAAAATTTTATAGCTTAAAAATATATATTTGCATATGGATGAATGTTGTAAAACTTTTATAACATGTATTTGGGAAAATAAAATACCAATGAAAAAACATTAAGGTGGCTTAGCCATAACATCTCAAACTATATTATAAATCAATAATCATCAAAACAATCTGGTACTGGCTTTGAGATAGATCAATGGATCAGTGTAATAGATTAGGGTCAGAATATAGTATATGACCTTTTATGACCATAATAATCTAGTGTTTGATAAACACAAAAATCCCAGCTTTTGGAACTCACTATTTGATAAAAATGACTGGCAAAACTAGAAAGCACTTTAGCAGAAACTAGGGATAGATCAACATCTCATACCAAAAAAAGTCAAAATGGATACACACACACACACACACACACACACACACACACACATATATATGAAGGGTGATACCACAAAAGAACTAGGGGAGCATATAATAGTTTATTTGTCAGATCTAAGAATAAGTGAAGAATATGATCAAATATGTGATGGATAAAATTATGACATGTAAAATGAGTAATTCTGATTACATTAAATTAAAAGGTCTTTGCACAAATAAAATCAATGCATTTTATAGTAAAAGGAAAATAAAAAAATTATTTTATTGGAAATATCTCTTCTCTGCTAAAAGCCTAATTTCTCAAATATATAGAAAACTTAGTCATATTTATAAGACACAAATCATTCCCCATTTGATAAATAGTTAAAGGATATGGACAAACAGTTTTTCAGATGAAGAAATAAAAGTTATCTATAGTCAAATGAAAAATGTTTTAAATCACTATTGATTAGAGAAATGCAAATCCAAATAACTTTTTTTAGGTTTTTTTCTTTTTTGCAAGGCAAATGGGGTTAAGTGGCTTGCCCAAGGCCACACAGCTAGGTAATTATTAAGTGTCTGAGACCGGATTTGAACCCAGGTACTCCTGATTCCAAGGCCGGTGCTTTATCCACTACGCCACCTAGCCACCCCAAATCCAAATAACTTTGAGGTACCACCTCACATATATCAGATTGACTAATGTAAAAGAAAAGGAAAATGACAGATATAGGTAATATAGGAAAATTGGGACATTAATGTGCTGTTGATAGAACTGTAAACTGATCCAACCATTCCAGAAGGCCATTTGGACTTCTACTCAAGGAGCTATAAAACTGTGCATTCATTTGGCCCAGTAATATCACTATTAGGTCTATATCTCAAAGAAATAATAAAAAAGGGAAAAAGACTTATCCATACAAAAATTTTCATGGCAGCTCTTTTTGTAGTGGCAAAGAATTGGCATTTGAGGAATATCCATTAACTGGGGAATGACTGAACAAATTGTAGAATATGATTGTGATGCTATATTATTATGTAGTAGCATGTTTTCAAGAAAACATGGAAGGATTTATATAAACTGATGCGAAGTATAGTGAACCAGAACATTGCATACAATACTAGCAATATTTTGCAATGGTAATTGATGAATGATTTAGTTATTTTCAATAATACAAATATCCAAGACAATTCCAAAGGACTTGAGATGAAAAATGCTTTCCATCTTCAGAGAAAGCACTGATGGAATCTGAATGCAGGTCAAATCATACTATATTTTACTTTCTTTTGTCATATTTTTTACATTTTTTGCTCCTTTTATTTGTAGATATTTTCTTTTCTTTTCTTTTTTTTTGCAAGGCAATGGGATTAAGTGACTTGCTCAAGGACCCACAGCTAGGCAATTATTAAGGATTTGAGGCCAGACTTGAATTTAGGTCCTCCTGACTCAGGGCCAGTACTCTATCCACTGTGCCACCTAATTACCCCTATATTTTGCTTTATTTTTTTTCATAGCTTTTTTTTTTGGAGAAAGCGGTTTTACAACATAACTAATATGGAAATATCTTTCATATGATTGAATATGTATAACCTATATCAAATCATTGTAGGGAAGGAGAGAATTTGGAACTCAATTTTTTTTAAAATGAATGTTAAAACTTGTTTTACATGTAATTGGAAAAAAATGAAATGTTAGGTAGTAAAAGATAAAGAAAACATATTTTAGCTATTGGTTAATACCTGATTGTGAACCAATGGCCTAAAATCTATTTCAGGGACTCTGTCTTCCTAAACTCAGGAAGATTGTGGGGAGGCTAGGGTTTTAAAATCAACCTTCATTCCAAGACCTTTTAAAATCTGTATATAAATCAATGTTGAAATAAAAAAAGAAACTTAACGAAGTAGGGAAAGCCATCACTTTTTAACTTTCCCTTTGGGATGTCTGCTTTTCTTAAGATTGATTGGCTGGCCACAAAAAACAGAGGAGGCATTCTTGCAACTGTATAATATGAATTTCAGTATTTCAGGGTCTAAAATTTCATAGGTATAGACAATTATTTCACTAATTAAGATTGCATCCCCTCTATGACTTAGTAGATTAGAGAAAATAGTCAGTTAGTTACATTTAAGTTTAGTATTATACAGCCCCTTCCCATGTCTCTTCTCTTCTGCACATATAACATTTTATTTCCATGAGCTTTCAACTGTGTTTTCAAATTCACCCACACATTGCCAATAATAGAAGTGGAGAATGAGGATACTTGTGAACCCTGGCTTTTCTTTTTGTGGAAAACCATGGTTGAAAATTGTTAGTGGAAGAAATCTCAAGTCCATTAACTCTGCATTATGATCAGTTTCCAAACCCATAGAAAATCAGACCCTCACCCCAAACTTACTGTAGCTGGAAAGAACTTATTTTACTTTAAAACAGAACAACCCTGTAAAAATCATATTCTATGTATTTGAAAAGCCAATATTATGCTTTTGTTGTAGGCAGAGTACAATGAAGTAATCAGAAGATAAGTTATGGACAGATATAGATGCAAGTAATAGTAGACACCTTTTCTATCTTAAATGAGCAATTGACACAGATAAATCATCTATATTTGAAACAAAAAAGCATTTACAATGTCACCAAATGAACAAGTGTCTGAGACTAAAAACTATATTGACAACATAAGTCACACAGTGAGTGTAAAGTAGTGATCAGAATGGGTTGTTTGTGTGTGTGTGTGTGTGTGTGTGTGTGTGTGTGTGTGTGTGTGTGTGTGTAGGGGGATCAAAGCCTTGGAGAGAGCACTATTCCTGAACATCTGGAATAGACCACACTGAATAATGTCTTTATGCTTCCATGGACTATTTTTATAATTTCGAGAGCTTATTACTTAAGGTGGAGAAACTCTTTTCATTTCTACCAAATGTATACCACTGAAATAGTTAGTGCAATACTAAATCTAAGTCCTTAGAATTGACATTCTCCTCATTTACACTTCTTTACTACTCCTTCCTTCAACTACTCTCAAAAAGGAAGGTATACTGTTAGTAAACTGAATGGGCTTAGAGGTTTTTAGAGGTAGGTAACCACCAGCATTACTTATTTGCCCAGGGTAGGAAGTCAAAAGAAGCAACTATTTTCAAGGTTGGTTAGGCATGTTAAAGGTAACTGATACTAAAGTTGCCTATATGAAACATGCTCATGGGGATTATCACTGACTAGACCTCAACCAATTTGCTGAACTGAGAGTGTCCATTAAAAGAAAAAAGATCAGAACTCTCTCTCTCTCTCTCTCTCTCTCTCTCTCTCTCTCCCCCTGCACTTGAATAGTGAGGAGAAGAAATAGTATCAAATAGGTGACTAGTGGTACAGACACCCATCTGGTTTGAAGAAGAGAACCTCAGCAGGATTCATTTATGTAGTATGGATAGCAGAGCTTTCAACAGCTATATCCAGAGCTGGAATATCTTCCCTCAGCTGGGATAGGAGAATTTTCCAAATACCAGTTCATCTAGGACTGAAAGAACACTGTTGACCCCTCTCCCTGCAAGAGAAAGAGAGCAGAAAGTGTTGGGTGACCACACAGGTTACTGGAAAGTTGCCTGGTTGCCCCATGGGATAGCTTGAGTAGAGATGGATGTAGTTAGAAGAATTTTATCTTTGAGTGGTTCAGCTTAGGCTTTCAACCTTCTTCAAATTTAAGTTGCTAGCGTTGCTGAGACACAGTGGGGTACTATGGAAATGACTACTGAATTAAGAGTTAGGAGACTGGAATGTAAATCCTAGCTCCTGAATTTACTGTCAAGAAGGCAAATTCTTTCACCATTATAAACCCCAGTTTCCTTCTTTGTATAATGTGGACCCAATATATTATTAGCTAACTCATAGTTATTGTAAGGCAAGTGCTTTATAAGCCTCAAAGTCCAATATATAAATAGGAGTTTTTCTTAAGCAGTAATAGAAATAGAAGCATTTTCCTACTAATTAATTTGTGTTTTTACATAGTGTTCATTGGGCAGGGCTCTTTTGAATAAATGTTTACTTAGCTTCTGGAGAGATTCAAATTAATCTCTATATTTTTTAAAAAAAAGTAAATGGACTAAACTTGTTTGTAGAATCATCTTCCTTCTGTCTCTGCCTCAGCAAGCTCTAACAAGTGCTAATGTAAGGGAGGGAAGTCCAACAAGTTCTTCTCAAATTGAATACTTTGACTAAGTATTTTTTTCTTTTGTAAGTCTTCATTACAAATGAAGTGAATTGTTCTTGTCTGCAAAAGAGTTTCTAGTCATTGAATTAGAAGAAAATTCCAAAAGATTGAGTATTTGTTCCCTTTAAAAAGAGGGGAAAATTCCTTTTCTTGATAGATACCAGAGTTGGGAAGGGACTTAAACGAATAAATGCCTATTGAATTATTGAATGGAATGAATTATAGCTCAAGGGAAGATGCTGGTGCCACAATTGCAAAACAAGTGATCCTGGGCAAGTCACTTGACTTTGCATTTCAGTTGCCCTGGGGGGAGATGACTTTGTTAATCTTTGATATAGAAAATGTAAGATGTTGATACATGCTAAGCTTGTGCTACCTATACAAATCACCAACATCTTGAAATGAAGACATATACTATGGCAGGCATTACTTTGAGTGGAGCAGGAGGTATGTTCTAGTATAACTTTGTAATAAGTAATTTGAAAGGGAAATTCTTGTTTTATTTCATAAATTAAAAATAAATTAAATTAAAAAAAAAGAAAGGAAGGAAAATAGCCCATGACATATATCTTGAATAAAAAGTTTGGAATTCCTGACTTGAATGTATCAAATTAACACCCAAAAGGAGAAAACATGATAGGGCAGGGAATCAAATGGAAAAATAGTGGACTTTGCCTAAACTTAGGGTTCTATATGATAGGCAACGTAACAAAGATATCAGCAGAAATCTTTGGAGGTCAGAAAATTAAAAGCAGATTTTGTTACTTTACATTAATGTATCCTGATAGGCAGGATGTCAAAGATTCAGCAATTACAAAGATCAGGTTCCTGGGACTTTGGTGGAAGTGACTAAGGTCCAAGGGAAGGAGCAAAATTCTTTCCTAAACCTCTTATTTATAGAAAGAACTCTGACTAGTTACCTTCTCACCAGCTGTGATGGCCCTAAATTCTCAGACTAGAGATTATTACCTAAAGCAGAGGTGTCAGAATAGAAGAAATCCAGTCCATAATACTTATTAGTACTGAATCAGATTAAAGTGTAATCGAGAAATGTTCAACAAAATAAATAAAAGCATAATATAGATAATGAACATTTGTGATTTTCTAACTTTCTACTTGAGTTTGACTTCACTGACCTAGAGGACTTAACCATTGGTTCTCCTCGAATGGTCTAAAAATTTTATTTTTTTTCCAATTACAAGCAAAGGTAATTTTCAACATTCATCCTCTTGCAAGTTTAAGAGTTCCACATTTTTCCACCACCTTTCCTTCCTTCTCACCTCTCCATGGAGGTGAACAATCTGGTAAAAGTTGTTTATGTACATCCATGTTTTACATATTTTCATAGTAGTCATGTTGTGAAAGAGGAATTAGAACTATGGGGGAAAAACCATGAGAAAGAAAGAAAAAAAGCAGAAAAAGAAGTTTTAAAAAGTGAACATAAAATACTCTGTTCTGTATTTAGACTATATTTTTTCCCTCTGAATGTGGGTGGTATTTTCTATAACAAGTCTCTCAGGATTGTCTTTGAGCATGGAACTGTTGAAAGGAGTTGCCTCCTTCATAGTTGATTACCTGTCATAGTACACATCTATTAATTTGTATAACATTTTCCTGGTTCTGCTTACTTCACTCAGTGTCAGTTCATGCAAGTCTTTCTATGTTTTTTAAAGTCTAGCTGCTCATGATGTCTTACAAAACAAAAGTACTCCATAATATTCATTTACCATTACTTGTTTAGCCATTCACTAATTGATGGACAGCCCCTCAATTTCCAATTCTTTGCTACTACAAAAAAAGAGCTGCTGTAAATATTTTTGTATATCAGTCTTTTTTTTAAAATTATCTCTTTGGTAGTAGTATTGCTGCATCAAAGAGAATGCATGTTTTATTTCCTCTTGATCATAGTTCCTAAGTGCTCTCTTGAATGGAGAAGTTGGAATAGTTCACAACTCCAATAACTGCATTAGTTTTCCAATTTTCCTATATTGCATTTTCCTTTTCCATCATCTTAGCTTCTAAATGAGGCCTATGTGGCACCTCAAAGTTGTTTTAAATTGCATTTCTCTCATCAATAATTATTTGGAGCATTTTTTCATATGACTATAGTTTTAATTCCTTCATTTGAAAATTGCCTGTTAATATACTATGACCATTTATCGACTGGAGAATGACTTGTAATCTTATAGAGTTGACTCGGAACTCTTTGTCTTAGAAATGAGTGCTTTATCAGAAACACTAGCTGGGAAAATTGTTTCCCAACTTTCTGCATCCTTTCTAATCTTGTCTGCATTGGTTTTGTTTGCGTGAAATCTTCTAAATTTAATATAGTTGAAATCATCTATTTTGCATTTTAGTATGTTCTCTGTCTCTCGTTTTCTCATAAAGTTTTCCCCTTCCCATAGACCCAACAGCTAGACTATTTCTTGTTTTCTTAATTAGTCCCCAGACATCTTCTTGACAGTTACCCTGTTACTAGACATATATCTTTCTCTCTTTTCAGTTTTTGAAACATAAGCAAAATAATACAGCCTTTGCTACTGGAAAAGATGTCAATTTATTCCTCTATACCTCCATTCACCATCCACATAGCTCTCCCTGGACACTATACCCCATTATGGCAATGATCTTCGTCATTAGACTATAAGCTCAATAAGGGTAAGAATTGTCTCCATTGTCCCCAGTGCTTAGCATACTGTTTGGTAAATGCTTTGTCATTATTTCATTTATTCATTTAGCTATCCCTACAAAGATAAGGACCTCTATTCAACAGACAGAAGAAAAGAAAGGAAGGGGCAAGAAGTTCTTAAGTGCCTATCCTGTGCTTAGTGCTATATAAACATCATCTAGTCCTCTTGATCTATGTCTTCTCATTAGACTCTAATGACTGAAGGAGGGAGTGAGATTGATGACTTTGCACAGCTCTGCCCCACTTAAATCCAATTTCCTTGCAAGTTAAGACACCAACCTCTGGATGACCTTGGTCCTCTTTGAGAACAAAGAACAAAAAAACAACAACAATTATCATATCATTTTATTCTCACAATGACACTGAGTAGTAGGGGTCATTATTATTTCATTTTACAAATGAGGAAATAGAAGCAGACAGAGGTTAGATGACTTTCCCAGGGTCACACAAGTAGTAGGTATCTGAAATTAGATTTGAGTCTTTCTGACTTGAAGCCCTAGGTTCTCTCAAACCACTCCTCTATCTAGTTGGTATTGGTAAAGGGGAATGCAAATTACCTTTGTGACCTTAGACAAGTCACTTAAACTGAGACTTGTTTTTTCATTTGTAAAAGGAGGGATTAAACTAGATGTCCTCTGATGTACCTTTCTGTTTTGTTTTTTTTTTTAGGTTTTTGCAAGGCAAATGGGGTTAAGTGGCTTGCCCAGGGCCACACAGCTAGGTAATTATTAAGTATCTGAGACCCATTTTGATTTGAACCCAGGTACTCCTGACTCCAGGGCCAGTGCTTTATCCACTGTGCCAACTAGACGCCCCTGTACCTTTCTGTTCTATAACTCTGTTGACATCTAATGATGACCCAAGTAGGTGAGCAATGACAACCAGAAGACCCAATTGGTGAGTAGTTACTAGGTGGCTAGAGTTTCAGTCTTAGGAAGAAAAAAAGTTAATATATATATATATATATATATATATATATATATATATATATATATATGTATATATGTCTTAAGGTTAGATTCAGCATATAGAGAATAAGAAAAAAAGAACAGGGATTTAAGTGCTAGAAATTTGGTATGCCTAAAAGGAACTACTATAGTGCCAATAGTAAGAATAACTTACTAAGAACAGATTTCTAATATAAGGTTCTGTATGTCATCTATCAAGTTTGAGATTAAACTTTTAGTCTGATAGTGGACAGTTAGGTGGCACAGTAAATAAAGCACTGCCTTGGAATATGGAAGACAGGAGTTCAAATCCAGCCTCAGACACTTGACTCTTACTAGCTGTGTGACCTTGAGGAAGTCACTTAATTTTGATTATCCTGCATCCAGGGCCATCTCCAGTCATCCTGATTCATATCTGGCCATTGGACCCAGGGCTCTGGAGGAGAAAGTGAAACTGATGACATAGCACAGCACCCCCTCATTCAAATCTAATACATGTACTTGTCATGAAATCACCTCCCTGAAGTTATGGTCTTCAAAACTGAAGGACAAAAAGAAAGTCCGATAGTATTTGAGGATCCTGATGCTAGAATTAGAAGAATTTGAGAATGGGGTCATTATATTTCATTTGTTAAAATGTGATGCCCCATTTCTAATTATTGACTTAATTTATCCCATTTGTCTTACAGTTCTAAGCAATTTGAAGGACTTTTACCAATGTCACAGTCCAGTCACAAGGATTAATTAATGGGAAGAATAATAAGATCTAAATCCGAGTCTGTGGATCTTTTTTGTATTTCTTTTCTATGTCTCTAAAATTTAACATCTTTGGTCAAAATGTGACTAAAAGGTAATGAAATTTTACTATATTGCAGGTAGGTAGATGTAAAGGATAGAGAGATAAACTTGGAGTTAGCTAGATCTAGGTTCAGGTATGAATTCCTTTTCATGTACTAATTGTGTTCTCCTGAGAAAGTCACATAATCTCTTACTGCAATTCTCTTAGACTATAAATTTTAGAGCAGCTATCAGTCTACTCATGTAGAGGAAATTTCCATATTAGATGTTTTCTATACTAATGAAATCAAAGGTATGATTTCTCCCTTCATCCCCCCCCCCCCCGAACCCTCCCTAAAAACTATGTTAGCTCTTCCTTGTTACTGACTATAAAGAACACTTCAACTTATTCTTTAAAAATTTTCTCGGTCTTAATTAGTCTTTCCTAAGAAAACAATACTTTGATCTGCATTCAGAGTTCATCAGTTTTTTCCCTGTAGGCGGCTAGCATTTTTTCATCATGAGTCATTTGGAATTATCTTGGATCATTACATTCATTGGAATAAGCAGTCTTTCTCAACTGATCTAATCCTTACATCATTGCTGTTACTGTGCACAAAGATCTCCTAGTTCTTCTCTCTTTACATCAGTTCATAAGGATCTTGCCATATTTTTTTTTCTGAAACTATCCCCTTGTCATATCTTATAGCACAATAGTACTCTGTCATAATCATATGTCATAACTTGTTCAGTTATTCCTCAATATGAGTATTGCCTCAATTTCTAATTCTTTCCCACCACAAAAAGAGCTGCTCAAAATATTTTTGAACATATAGGTCCTTTTTGTTTTTTTGCTCTCTTTAGGATACAGATTTAATAGTGGTATTGCTGAGTCAAAAGTATACGAAGGTTTTTTTTTTTTTTTTTTTGCAAGGCCCACAGGCCACACAGCCAGGTAATTATTGTTTGGGAACAGATTTGAACTCAGGTACTCCTGACTCCAGGGCCAGTGCTCTATCCACTGTGCCACCTAGCCAACCCAAAAGTATACATAATTTTATAGCCTTTTGTTTTTATTTCTAAATTGTTCTCTAGGATGGTTGGAACAATTCACTACTCAACCAACAGTGCATTAGTGTAATTATTTTTCTTCATTCCATCCAGCATTTATTATTTCTGATAAGGATCAAGTGGTAACTTAAAGTTGTTTTAATTTACATTTTTCTAATCAATTGTGAATAAGAACTTTTTTGTGAACATAAGAATATTTCATTGTGAATAAGAACATTTGCTTTAATTTCTTCTTTTGAAAGTTACTTGTTCAAGTCCTTCATGTCCTTTGAAATTTATCAATTGAGGAATGGCTCTTATTTTTGTAAATTTATCACTATACTCTATACATTTGAGAAATGAGGCCTTTATCAGAGAAACTTGCTGTAATTGTTATATTACTTCATTGTCTATGCTAATCTTTTATTAAAATATAGTGTCCTTGATTATCTCTTTTAATTAGATCTATTTTTGCTTTTGCTTTGCTGAGATCATACCTGCCTTTTTTTTACTTCAGTTGAGGCATAATAGATTCTGCTCCAGCCTATTAACTCTGTCTTTCTGTTTAAAGTGTGTCTTGGGTACATAGCATATTGCTGTAATCTGGTTTTTACTCCATTCTGCTATCTGCTACCATTTTATGGGTGAATTCATCCCATTTAATTCACAGTTATAATTATTAATTGTGCATTTCCTTCCATCTTATTTTATTCTGTTTAGACATCTCTCTCTTTTATCGTTTTTCTCTTGCATCTGACCACTGCCTCCCTTAATTATCCCCACTTTTAACTTTCCTCAATCCCCTCCATATCCCTTATCCCCTTTCCCTCCTATTTTCCTATTGGGTAAGACAGAGTTCTATATTCAACTGAGTGTGTATATATTTTCTTCCCTTTAGAACCAATTCCAATGAGAGTGAGATTCAAGCAATATTCTCTCCCCCACCCCCAATTTTCCCATCCACCATAAAAGTTCTTTCTCACAAGTTTCTTTTATATGAGAAAATTTAACCCGTTCTACTTGTCCCTTTTCTCTTCTCCCAGTACATTCCTCTTTCTCACTCCTTTTATTTTGAAATTATCCCAACATAATCAACTGACACCATACCCTCTGTCTATGTAGCCTCCCTATAACTGCCCTAATATTGATATAGTTCTGTATCAACTTCCCATGTAGGAATGCAAACAGTTTAATTTTCTTGAATTTCTTGAATGTAAACTCTTTCATGTTTACCTTTATGTATTTCCCTTGAGTCTAGTCTAGTTTTGAACATCAGATTTTCTACTCAGCTTTGGTCTTTTCATCAGGAAAACTTGAAAATTCTCTGTTTCATTAAATGTTCATTCCTTCCCTGCCCCACCCCCCAAGAATCATTAAATTTTGCTAAGTTATTCTTGATTGTAATCCTAAATCCTTTGCCTTCTGGCATATCATATTCTCATTAAGCTCCTAAATGTGGAAGTTACTAAATCTAGTGTGATCTTGATAGTGGCTCCTTGATATTTGAATGGTTTCTTTCTGGGCTTCCAATATTTTCTCCTTTATCTGAGAATTCTGGAGTTTGGCTATAATATTCCTGGTAGTTTTTACTTTGGGAATCTGTTTATGGAGGTGATTGGTTGATACTTTCAATTTCTGTTTCATCCTTTAGACATAAGATGAAGGGTAGTTTTCCTTTTTTTTTTTTTTTGAAATATGATGTCTAGGCTCTGTCTCTGATTATGACTTTCTAGTAGTCCAATAATTCTTAAATTATGTCTTTTGATCTATTTTCCAGGTCATTTTTTGATGCTATTTCACATTTTCTTCTATTTCTTTTTTTTTTTTGCTTTATTGTTTCTTCATGTCATTAGCTACCACTTGCCTAATTCTAATTTTTAAGAAATTATATTGTTCTTTAAATTTTTGTACCTTTATACCATTGGCCAATTCAGTGGGTTTTTAAAGGTGATATTTTTTTCAGTGTTTTTGGTGCCTATTTTACCAAACTCTTTTCATGATTTTTTTACATTGCTTTTATCCCCCCCTCCCCATGATTCCTCTATTCCTCTTATCTCTTTCTGTAATTCTTCCAGGAATTATTGTTGGGTTTATGTCCAATTAGCATTTCCTTTTGAGGCTTTGTTTGTAGCTATTTTCACATTGTCTTTTAAGTTTAGCAGTAGCTTTTCATGGCTTTTTGTTGTTTGTTCATTATTTAAGCTTATGTCTTGACTGAAATTTATGTTAAAGTTGGGTACTATTCACCTGGGGGTGGGGAAACACTGTCACAAGCATGCTGTTATTTACAGAATTAGTTCTAGGGGGTCTACAAATTTTTGATGCTTTTAAGGCATAGTGATCTAGGGAGAAATATGGTCACTGCTTTCCTGTTCTGCCTGAGGGTCTTTTCCCAGGATGGACACCTGCTTCCCTGAAGTGACAAGCATGCAGGGAATTGCAAACAGATTCCCTGCTCTCCTGCAATCACAAGTTTTAGTTCTCCTCTCTGCCCTGAAACTTAATTAAAGGTTCCTGCCCCCTTTTGAAGGACCAGAAGGGTACTCTTTACTCTGGAATTGTGATCCAGAACTGCTTATGGGCAATAGAAATGCCAGTTAGTCCCAGCTGTACCCAGTGCCAGAAAGAATCCCCTGTAATCTCTTTCTGATCAGTTGTCCAACTCCCTTGCTGGCTTGGACTAAGACGTTCTGAAGCACCGGCTCTTGCTTTTCCACTATCGTGTCCACCTCCATGTCTTACTGCTTCTGCTGCTGTGACTATTTTTCTGATGTTATGCCCTAGGCTGGCCCCCTCTTCAGTGATACATAGTTCTCTTTCTGACTTCCTAAATTGCATGTGGTTAGAAAAATGTCTTAATATGACCTTTTGTTGTCATTGTTGCTCCAAAATTTGATTTGAGGAGTTTTTAATAAGTTGTTTAGAGGGGAAAATTGGGATAGTTCAGTTGCTTTGCTCTACTATACTCTACCATTTTGACTCTGCCTATTCCTATTTCTTTTTCAGGAGTACTCTCTCTGGGTAACTTAGCAATTTGCAAAGTGATTTCTTTAAAAAAAAAAAGCAAAACTAGTGTAGTTTATAGCAAAGCCAAGAGCCAGTTAAATGAAACTAAGCTTACAAGCTGCCTCTTATATGTCAGACAAATATTAAATTTTAATTTTAAATTAAATTTAAATTTCTTCATGCTGGGTTCCCTAAATGTAAAAAGGAGCAATGCATACTTAAAGAGATTTTTTCAGTGGAATTAGAATTGGAAAACATCCAAAGGACATAAAGGGGATATAGAATTTAGCTTAATTTAACTTGAAGGGAGAGAGAATTAATTAGAATACTTTTCAAGAATCTTTCTTTGATTTTTATGAAAATACATAGAAAAGCCTTTTCAAATAAAAGTGATAAGAAGAAAATTAAAAAAATTGCATCTCAGAAAAAAGTGACAGAATATCACCTCCAAATTCTCTTGTCAGAGGTGTCAGAAAAAAAAATTATCTCCATGTGAAAGATTCTGAAAAAAAATATTGTGTACTATCTATTCCTGTCTCTTGGGAGATCAAGAATTGTTTTAAGAATCTGAATAAATAAAAACAGGATTATTTGCTTAAGAACTAAGCTATTCCTACCTGTCCTGCCTTTGCCTATAGGCTAATAAGAAATTCTTTCTATCCTTTTAGGTTTTTTTAAAATTCAATTCAAGAAAGAATTTATAAAGTGACTACTATGAATGAAGCATGTGCTAAGTACAAAGGAAGAAAGAAAAAGGAAATTGTCTTCAAGGAACTTATCTTTTACTATGAAGTAGGGGTGTATGTATCGCATTATTTGTATACAATACAAACTATTGCAGAGCAATTTCAAGGTGGGAAAGACTTTAAACACTGGCAGGAGAAGAGAGTAAGAATCCATGTCTATAAATGGTCAACCAGTTTATGTCTGGAAAGTAGTTATTTTAAAAGATGGAAATGAAGAAAAAGGGAGTCCATCACAGACACAGATCGTGGGTGCAGAGATGAAGGCTGATGGAATGCTGTAGCAACTCAAAGCTTAGTTTGAATAGAAAGTATGTGAAGAGTACTATAACATAAGACTAGAAAGGTAAATGGGAGGTAAATTGTGAGGGGCCATTAATACTAGGCTGAGAATTTTATATTTTAATCTAGAGGCTTAAGAAAACAAGTGTAGGTATTTTTGTAGAGGTATTTTTTTCCTTTTTCTTAAAAAGGAAAAAGTGACTTTTTTCAAATATAGCAAATGATTTAATTTTAATATTAAAATGCTAATAGTCTTTTGTTCTGCTAAAGGTCTGCTCCCTCTGATCCAAGATCTTTAAGTCTATATCAGTGGAACACACTGACATGTTTGGCAGATCCTACTAAGATAGAAAGGCTTCAAGTATGGGCCTGGTGATAGATTATCAGTATATAAGACAATTTAGGAATGGCTCATCTTTGACCACTAGCTATGGCTAATTTTTTTTTTTTTAACCTCATGCCTAAAGTGTGGAGAAGTAAGTATTTAATTTGGTGAAGACAGGACTGATGCTGACCAAGTCATGATTTTTGAAGAACAATATTATGGATATGAACTTATGGATATGAGTTCTCTTTCCAGTTCATATTTGTTTTCAGAACTGGTTCTAATTTATTGATGCCAATTAAATAGAAAAAATAAAAGATTTATTTTGTTTATAAATTCAACACAATTCCACTTCAATCCAAAGTTATATATATATATATATAGATATAGATAGATATATCCATATCTGTATATATATATGTATCAATATTGATATACCTATATATATCTGTATAGGTTATTGATATACCTGCCATGCATCCAAACATATAAAATTAAGCTTGTTCTAATAATTTAAAATTGAATTGGTCTAGGAAAAAACTATATTTTCATACTTGGAAACTAGAATTCAACAAGTTCAAGCAAGAATTTTAGCAGTCAAATGGACAGTACCTTTCTGGGAGCTCCCTAGAAAAGACTGATAATGAGATCTTTTCCTTATGACAGGATAGGGTATGTGGATTCTGTTTCTGGCATTTATAACAGGGAATTATTCTTTGTACTTTTTATTTTATAACAGAAATTGATGATAGATATTGAATCCAAAGCTGTTATAAGGCGAACAATTGGTGTGACTTTATTGGGTCTTAAAACTTCTGCTCTCCTGGTAATAAACTGAAGTTTTGGTCATGCAATATTTATCTTTTCTTCCAAACATACCACTTTTCTCTTCACCACTGTTAGTCCAGTCACTCAGATTTGTAGCCTTGATATCATCCTTATCTGCTCTCCCTCACTCTACACAGGCAATCAGTTGCCAAAGTGTCTTCTCTAACTATATAATTTCTCTTTATATTTGCTCTCCTCCCCATCCCCATAATGCTATCATGAAACCTCATCATCTTTCACTGAAACTTTGCAGTATCATCTTATTTGATCTCCCTACCCTAAATGTCTGCAAACCATCCTCTCTGTAGCCATTAGAGTTATTTTCCTAAAATAAAGGTTTAGCTATGTTATACCTCTAACCCATTAAACTTCACTGATACTGTTCTACCTCTAGGATCAAATAAGAACTTTATTCATCCCTTAAAAACCTTCACAACTTAGTTCCATTCTTTTTTCAGTTTTCTTAGGTTTTACTCTTTCCATATATTCTATGATCCAAGTGTAATGCTCTATTTGCTGTTTTGTGCACCCATGTCCATCTCTTGTCACTTCTCTTTTGTTCTGACTGTGTCCCTTGAATCTGAATTTGCTTATTTCTTACCTCCACCTCTCAGAATTCCTGGATTGCTTCAAGACTCCTCTTGACTTTATACATGATGTCTTTTGTGATCCCACTAGGAACTAGTTTACTCCCTTCAAAAAGTACCTGACATTCTTTTCAAATATTCTCTCTTTGCCTCTCTCTCTCTCTCTCTCTCTCTCTCTCTCTCTCTCTCTCTCTCTCTCTCTCTCTCTCTGTCTCTCTCTGTCTCTCTCTGTGTTGTTTCACCCCTTAGAATGTAAGTTCCTTGAGAGACAGGACAGTCTCACTTTTGTCTTTGTATATTTAGTATATAGCTTTGTACCTGACTTATAATATCATTTAATAAATATTGGTTGATTATTTTTATTCTACTTTCATTGTAGGTAACTATATGGCACTGGAAGGAGGAATCAAGAAGACCCTTAAATTCAAATTCAACCTTAGGCACTTATTAGCTATGTGATCCTGGGCAAATCATTTTAACTTCTATTTGCATCAGTTTCCTCACCTGTAAAATGGGAGATGAAGATAATTCCTACCTCTGTTGTACTGTTGTAAGGTTAAAATGGGACCAGATTTGCCAATCACTTTGCAAAAGTGCTACATCAATATAAGCTAGTATTATACTCTGGCTTTCAATACCAACTCATTAGACTTATTTAGATCCAGATGGTTCTCTTTCTCAGGATACTGGCATCCTGAACTATCAAGTGTCACGACATCAGTTTCTAAATTCAGTCACCCTCTATAATCATTGCACATGCTCAGTTTTTCTGATGAGCCATCAATTCAGTTTGTAATTTTTTTAAAGTAAAAGGGGAGCTCACAGTCAACACTGTAGAAAAACACTGACAAGAGACATTTTAACTAGGACAAGAAGACTAAGTTGTGACAAATCTGAAACAAAGTAATTAAGAGTTAGTATCCTATCTTGACATTTGTCAAATGACTGTTGGGAGGATTTAAGGGTGTTCAATAACATTTCATGTCTTTCTGTTAGAAGCACATCTGCATAAGATGCAACTAAAACAAGACGTGTATTTCTTTTCTTTTCCTTGAAGGATTTAGAAAATTAGACTTGAGTAGGAAGGGAGGCACAGTGTGAACATCTATTGAAGGACATTTCTACTTAAAAAAAATTATTTGTTTTTTTTCTCATCACCTTCATTTCCAAATAAATCCTTCCCTGATCTCTTCCCCAGAGTCATTCCTTGCAACAAAGATTAAAAAAAAAAGAAAAGAAAAGAAAATGGAGTTTAACAACCAACCCAAACCTCAGATGAGTCTGGGAGTATATCCCATCCTGAATAGAAGGAAGTAAGATATATTTCCTCCTTTCTTTTTTTTAGGGCCAAGTTTGATAATCATGATTACATAGCATTCAGTTTTTTTATTTGTGTTATTCTTTCCATTTCTGTTGTTGTATATTGTTTTCTTGGTTCTACTTCAGTTTGCATGAATTCATATATCTTCCTATGCTTTTCGGTATTCTTCAGCTAGGTGGTTCAATGGCTAGAGTGCCAGGCCTTAAGTCAGTAAGACATCTTCCTGAGTTCAAATTGGTCCTTAAACACTGATTAGTTATATGACCTTGGGCAAGTCACTTAACCCTGTTTATCTCAGATTTCTTATCTGTGAAATGAGTTGGAGAAAGAAATGACAAACTAGTCCAGTGTCTTTCCCAAGAAATCTCCAAATGGGGTCCGGTCACAAAGAACTGGGCACAACTGAAAACAACTCAACAACAACAACAACAACAGTCACATTCTATTTTATTGATGTATTCCAGTTTACTTAACCATACCCTAATCAGTTGTTTCCAGACCTTACCATTATCAAAAAAAGGGATATATTAATGTTTATATTTAGGAAACATATCTGTTTTTGATCAGATCTTTTGATCTGATTGGCTAGCAATATGATCTCTAGAATGAATTGCATAAACATTTTCATAGGGTCATAGATTTAGTGCTGGAAGGGACCTTAGAATTCATAGAGTGCAAATCTCTATATTTTCAGATGAAGAAACTGAGGCTCAGAGAGGTAGAATGACTTGACCAGAATTAGAGATCTAGTAAGTGTCTGAGGTAGGATTTGACCTCAGGTCTTCCTGACTCTAGGACCATCACTCTATGCATCTGTTTCTTGCTTAGCATAATTCCAAATTACTTTTTGGAATGGTTGAACCAATCCATAGCCACACCAATAAGGGAGTATTCCATATGGTTATTTATAGTTTAGAAATCTCTTGAGAACTGTTTTTATGCCTATCTTTCTACATACATTCCAGTATTGAATACTCTTATCTTTTGTCAGTTTGTTCAGTATTAAAAAGAAAATCAGAGATTTGATTTTCTTATTGGAAAACTCTTTTATATGGTTGTTAATAGTTTGTAATTCTTTTGAGACCTTTTTGTTCATATCCTTTGACTGCCATCCATTTAGGAAGGCTTTTGGTCTTGTATATTTGTGCCTGTGTTCTATGTATTTTTGATATCAGGGCCTTATCATTCAAATATAAAACAGTCTTCTCCCCTCCCTCTAATTTGGAAGCTTCCTTTTTTATCCTACTTGCATTGATTATGCTAATGCAAAACTTTTTCCAATTTCATATAATTGTCATTAACTACTCCATCTTTCCAGTCTTTAAAAAAAAAACTTCCAGTAATATGGAGGTTTTACTATCTCTGGAAGCAACTTATTTTGTTTTTCAATTCACAGTGAACTAAAAATCTCCCTCTATGCAGTTTCTACCCATTGCTCAATGAGGATAAATTTAATTTATTTTCTTTTAAATATTTGAAGGAAGTTATCATTCCCTCCATAAGTCTTCATTTCTCCTAGCTAACTGTTTCCGGTACCTTCAGACAAGATACATTGCATGATCTCCAGACCCTAAACCATCCTGGATTCATTTCCAGTTTGTGAATATTCTTCTTAAAATGTGGTGTGTAGTTTGGCTGGGTCATTGATACTTCTCCCTGCCCGGACATTGAACTACCATATCAATGCTAGTGTCTTGGGCTACTTTGTCGCATTATTGACTCATTAAGCTAGTAACCATTTAGATTTTTAGATCTTTTTTTTTTTTGAAAGGCAATGGGGTAAAGTGACTTGCCCAAGTCACACAGCAATGTAATTATTAAGTGTCTGAGGATGGATTTGAACTCAGGTACTCCTGACTCCAGGTTTGATGCTCTATCCATTGCCTCTTATAGATCTTTTTCAAATAATTGTCTAGCTACAGCTCACCCAAATAGCAATTATGAACTTGGTTAATTATATTAATAAATGAATTAATGTTTAGGATGATGTCAACCTGAACATGCTTGATTCCATTTGCTCTTGGAAGTTAAGCAGGATTGGGCCTAATTAATTAGTTAGAGCCATTAACTAATCAATCAACAAATATTTATTAGGCACCTACTATCTGTCAGACATTGGGTTAGATTTCTGGGGCATATAAAAAGAGGGCAAAAAACATTTCTCCACTCTCAAGAACTTACAATCGAATGCAGGGCACAGCATTTGAATAAAAATAAAGCAAACTTTTTGGAGATAAATAGGAAGTAATTAACAGGGGAAAGGCTCTGGAATTAAGTAGGATTGGAGAAATCTTTCTGTAGAAGGTGGGACTTTCCTCAGTACTTAAAGTCAGGGAGATTAGCAGATGGAGCAGAAAAATGAGGTAGGGGGTGCTGCCAAAGCAAATGCATGTAGTTAAGAGATGGAATATCTTATTAATGGAAGAGTCAAGAACCTGGGGTCACTGGATGGACTAGTACATTGTGGAAAGAAAGGTATAAGAAAGGTAGGAAGGAGATAGATAATGAAGGACTTTGAATGCATTTTGCATTTGTTTCTGGATCTTCTTGAAATGAACAAATTAGTCTAAGAATATTAGAGAAAGGCATAAGGAAATTCATATTTTGGACACTGTTTATTCCTTACAGAAAAGGACTGTAAATTTTGTCTGTATCCCTAGCATCTGCTACAATGCTTGGTACATATCAGATTTTTAATAAAACTTTTATTGACCTGATTTAATCCATTTTCTCTTTCCTTTTATATACATACCTGCTTAAAAACATGTCACTTTATGTCCTACTAATGTCTAGACCTGTGATTTTATGGTGAGAACTTCCAGTATGTTAATTTCCTCCACAAAATGCAGATCAGCATGATTATTATACTATAGTCAGTTGTAGATAATTAACTAAAACACTGAGAAATTAAGTGATGATAACCCTGATCACAGAGTTGGTATATGTTTAAGGCTTCCCTTGAACTCAGGACTTTCTGACTCCAAAGTTAGTCTACTATCCAGCACTGCATGCTGCTTCATATATGAATGTAAATCTGATATTTGTAAGTATTATGAAGATAGAAAGATAAAATGGATAAATTAAATTCAACAAATTATTCATTGTCATATGCTAGGTGCTTAGGATACAAAAAAGAAAAATAAGACTTTGCCATCAAGGAGAAAGCAATGTCCAAAATATGGCTCTCTGGTTATCTTTTTTTTTTAAGTTTTTTTTGCTAGGCAATGGGGTTAAGTGGCTTGCCCAAGGCCACATAGGTAATTATTAAGTGTTTGAGGCCAGATTTGAACTCAGGTACTCCTGGCTCCTGCTCTATCTACTCTATCTAGATGCCCCTCTCCTGGTATCTCTTAATAATTATTCTGGGGTCACCCTGACATACCCAGGAAGTAGAATTTTTACATACCTATTTACAGTTCAGAGAATGATGCTATCAATAGACTACATGCCATTAGAATATATTAAGTATTTATAAATACATACATAGATGTGTGGTATACAGAGTTAAGAAAACTTTTAAGAAAAGTAGCACACAAAAATTAAAATTTATCAAGCCAAACCCAGATTCTTAAATATATTTTTGGATTTGAAAAAATTGAGAAACAAAAGGAAAACTAATGTAAGGATAATTTATCGTTTTGTCAAAACTGAGTCTCTAATAAAAGCAACTAGTTTGGGGGCAGCTAGGTTACACAGTGGATAAAGCACCAGCCCTGGAGTTAGGGGGAACTGAATTCAAATTCAGCCTCTGACTCTTAATAATTACCTAGAAGTATGGTCTTCCGCAAGTCACTTAACCCCATTGTCCTACAAAAAACTCCAACCTCCACCCCCCAAAAGCAGTTAATTTAAGTTAAATAGACCATAAGGAATAGATTTGTTGACATGGGGTGCAAGTAATTTTCTATTTCTTAATAAGCTTTGTTTTGGGTGTCTGTGTATTTTTGGTTTAGTTGTATAGGGAATTCTCAGCAAAGAAACTTACTTCACCAATGCAGGTTAGCCATTATCCTCCAGATTACTGTTTTACAGAGCTGGCTAGGGCTCAAAAGTTTAAGTCACTTGCCTAGGGTCACATGATCAATATATATGAACTAGGACTTGAACTCAGGGCCTCCTGATTCTTTGATTCACTCTGTATTCATTAACAACATATTAAAAAACAAAGGAGAGGTATCACCTTTTTGACAAAGGTCTGTATAATCAAACCTATGATTCTTTTCAGTAGCAATGTATGGCTGTGAGAGGTGGACTATAAGGAAAGCTGAATACCATAGAAACAATATGTTCAATTTGCAGTGGTGTAGAAGACCTTTTGAGAGTCCTTTGGACAGCAAGGAGGCCAAACCAGTCTATACTTAAAGAAATTAATTCGGATTATTCGCTGGGAAGTAAATAATGAAACTGAAATTTAAATACTTTGGTCACATAATGAGAAGACATGATTCATTGGGAAAGACCCTGATTTTGGGAAAGATTGAAGGCAAAAGGAGAAAGGGATGGCAGAGCATGAGATGAGTAAATAATGTCATGGAAACAATGAATATGAGATTGAACAGATTTTGAGAGATAGGGCGTTGTATGTTATATAGTTCATGGGACCACAAAGAGTCAGACAAAACTGGGGACAGCAATTCTCCATTATGCTGTTATTTAGTTGTTATAGGTAAGTTAATAGATGGTTAATAGGTTGGAAATGTATTTTAAATGGGACATATCAGTGACTACCTAAGTTGCCCTTGGTAAGTTCAAACCTCTGTCTCAAATGAATTGTATCTTCCAGTACTTAAACAACTGGAAGATGTGTTTGCTAAGCCATTGCCACTGATTTTTGGAAGGTTTTAGAGAATTGAAGAGATAAGTAGAAAGGTAACAGCTTTCCTTATGCTGTCTTAATTTTTTAAAAAGGGAAGATAATGGAGGTTAAAAAAAACTACAGACAACTGAGCTTGTCTTCATTTCCTGATAAAATTCTAGAAAGTATTATCAAAGGGAGAGCTAGTGAACATCTAGAAAAGGAAACAAAGCTAACAATGATTTGCTTTTTAAATTAAGAACAGGTTTTGCCAGACTAATCTCATTTTCCCTTTTCATAAGATTATTGGATTTAGAGCAAGGGAATGCTGCAGGAACCTTATGCCTACTTTCAGCAAAGCACTTGACTAGGTCTCTCCTGATAAACTTGTGGACTGTATAATTGGCAAGTAAGGTAGATTAAGAGCTTGTTGAATAACTGAACCCAAAGAGTATTCACTAATGAACTCAGTCAACCTCAAGGGAGGTCTGTAGAAGGATCTAACCCTTTGAGAGATATATCTAATTTGCTTCCATTTGACATTTGTATTGATGTCTTGAAAAAAAGGCATAGATGATATACTAATCTGATTGACAGCTGACACAAACCTAGGAAAGAAAGTAAACATGTTGGATGTTAAAGCCAAGATTCCCCACTCCAAAACAGACAAACATGATGACAAATCTGACATTAATAGCTCAATTTGGTTAGGAATAAATATGAAGTTTTACAAATGGGTTAAAAATCAATTTTATTACTATGAAGTGGGTAAAGTCTAGCTTGGTAGAATGTCCTCTGAAAAAGATCTGAAAACTTTAATGGCTTTTCAAGCTCCATGTAAGTTAACAGGGTGAATAGGTTCACACTGTCAATATGTGAGATGGGACTTGAACACAGGTCATCCTGGCTCTCTGACTCACTTTCTCTCTAATATGCCTTTGTCTAGTTATTGTAGATTAGTTGACCAGCATCAGCATGCTTGTCCTTCATTTTCAAAGAAGACCAAAATAGCAGGGAGGTAATGCCATGACAAGCATAAGCACGTGAATTGGATTTGAGTGTGTGTGTGTGTGTGGGGGGTGATTGTGCTAAGCCACCAGCCTCACTTTCTCCTCCAGAACCATGTGGGTGCAGTGACCAGATATGAATCAGGTTGACTAGAGATGGCCCTGGAAGCAAGATAATTAGGATTAAATGACTTGCCCAAGGTCACACAGTAAGAGTCAAGATTAGTTGATAGATGATTATGAGATGTTTAATTTGTCCTAGACTCATTAAGAAAGAATAGTGCCCAGAAATGACAGCTTAGACAGTCCCACTGTACTTTAACCTGGAACTTTCTACATGTAGAAGATAGTTCTGGGTGCTAAGACATTAATGCAACAGATCCTCTTCAAAGGAAGCCATCTGGAATGGTGAAGGACTTCCAGATAATGCCAAATAAGGCCCAGTTGAAAGAATTAAGGATAGTTAACCTGGAGAAGAGAAGACTTGGGAGGAATATGATAGAAGGTGGCATTTAAGTGCTTGAAGGGCTACCATATACACTTGATGCCATAAGGCACCAACCAGTAATATTGGATGAAAATGACAGAAGGTCAGATGTTAGTTCAATGTTAAGGAAAAACTCGTGAGAATTAGAGCTATCTAAAAGTGGAATAGACTGACTTGAGTAGAAGCAAGTGATACTTCCTTTCTCACTAGAAGTCTCTAAGCAAAGACTAGTTGATCTTTCAAGAGAATTCTTTTTTTCAGGTTCAGATTGGTCTGGATGACTTTTAAGTTCTCTTTCTGCACTGACATTCTATGATTCTCTAATTCCATAGCCACATAAATATCTTAGATATGCTGATCCAAGATCAATGAGTGAGGGGCACTGAAATCATTGTTATCAGAAATTGGCTAACTATACAAGAGTTTTTAAAAATCTAAACACAACCATAAGCAAAATATATTTTAAAGTACAAGCAACAATATTCAGAAGTTCAGGGTCAGAGCTTTCACCCAAATAGCCTCCTGAAATATGCCAGGAAAATATTTCCACATCAATATAAACGGGCAATGGTGTATATAAGCAAAAGCAGCTGTTTGAACAGTTCTTCACAAGTGAGTACATGTTGACATCACCGTGGGCAGGATTTGCTCTCTATGTGTGTATGTGGTGTTTTTGTTTTTTAGAGAAAATTTGGCTCTTTGTATAGATTCACTTCTTTGTCAGTCCTGAGTACAAAGGTCTTTGTCTCACCATTTCACAGGTGTGTCTCATGAAAGATAAAGGATTGTGAGTAAATTATGAGCAAAACCCAGTCGCTTAGACCCAGATGAGAGCTGGGAGAGATTGAATCCATTCCTTTGTTTCTCTTAGAACTTTGTTTTAATACTAATTGATCTTGTAAGTAGAGAAACATCAATACATTTTTACTTCTCACCATATAGCCAAGGCACTTAAACAAAGACGTGCCTGAAATCCAGGGATGGGGGAGGAGGCTTGGGAAGCTCTTAACATTTCTCCTTCATGGGAATCATGGCAGTTTGAGAACAAATAACATAGTGAGCCTATTTGTAGTGTTTCAGAGAAAGGCTTCCATGGAGGCAAGTGAAAGCTAACTCAAAACAAGAGAGAAGGTGTTCATTGACTACAAAGAGATATGATAAGATATAAAGAAAAACACACATATGGGTCAGATCATCCAGTAGCCTAAACCAAGAGGCCAATAAATGCTTTCATCCCCACAAGCCATCTATTTCAGATGTTTTGTAAAGATCCAGTTTTTTTAGAAGCATTTATGTAGCAGAAAAAAATTTTGCATTTTGGAACGGAGTCCCAGTTCTGCTACTTAAACTATGAGCAAACATTTACATTTCTTAGTGTTGCATAGATTTAGAGGTGAAATAGACTTTCATGCAAAGGCAATTGAAGAGACGTATTGAAGTCTAGTGGCAAGACACAGGTCAAGACAACTGGTGATGGCCTGGGGTGCAGTCGATGACCTTGACTTTTCTAAATTAAGGTTTTTATTAGATATCAGTTTGTCTGAGACAAAGCCCATTCAAAAACTAAGGGCTATTAAGAGGTGGAGCATGCAAATTCAGATCTCCAGAGTCCAAATCCAATGTTCCTCTTATTAAAATAAGTGTACCAATCTTAGTTTTCAAATGTTTGTGGAGGTTTTTCATCTGTAAAATGGTAATAGTAAGAATTTCCACTATCTACCTTACTAGATTAAGGAACCAAGTGAAATGACAGAGTATAACAATGTTTTGCAACCAAAATGTGCTTTATAACATAAAATTGTATATCATTGTTATGTATTATTGACCTTGTTTTTTATGTCAATGTATATATTCTGAATATACTTGCCAGTGGACACAATACCTTAAAGTATGATGTAAATGCTCTCTATCATCATCATCTTCACCATCACCATCACCATCATCATCATCATCATCATAATAGCCTCATCATAATTATCTAGTTTGATGTTACATATAGAACCAAATTCTGAAAAAACTTCTGCTAGCAAAGTGAAGCACAAAGTCAATAGACACAGGAATTGTCATCAGAAATAGTATTGCATCCATATGTGGTTGGCTTATGATACAGTGAACAGAATTAACTAAGCATACAGTGAGTGACTTCTTTAATTTCAGATAGAATATCTGGAAAATTTTCCCAATAACATGATGTGGTATCTACTTTCAATGTCAGGAGGATCTTATATCCAGCCCAAATATCCTGTGATCATTTTATTTTATTCTGTTTTCCCTGCATGTGGAAAATAAACAGCCCTTGTCCTACATAGCTTCAATCTCATATTCTAGAAGACAGTTTAATTTCCTTTCAGCCTTCTCTTTTTTTTATCATATTTTGTTTTTGGAACCTCAATATTCAACCAAATACCAAAATCATCATGAGAGAGTCAATTAAGACCATATTTTTTAGTTTTCTTTTCCTACTCTTCTTTACCCTTTCAGAACAAAAGGGTCAGTGGAAACACAGTGTGCCTTTTCTTAAACAGATGTTTAAAATATGACACTCTTCATTAATTCCAACTTTTCAAAATTCAGTTTGCAGGATAGACTATATTGATTCCTACTTACTATGCTATTCAGAGGAGTTTCTGGGGGCAATAGTTGATCTTGTCTGCCCCCCAGAATTGTTTTCAAACAACTTTCATCCCTTCATCATGTCATACTGTGAACTTGGAGTCATCCCAGTATTTTAATGGATGACAGTACTAAGAGCCAATACTATGGAATATTAAAAGAGACATAAGAGACTTTTTGAATTTTACATATGTATGACTTACATAAAATAAGAAATCAATACCTTGGCATTATCTGTTAGATACAATTTCAAGCTTGAGTTAGTCCAAGGGTAAAGTGGATTTAGCCCTAATTAAATATGTAGCATTACATCTGGCTCCTGCTTTATTTAGGAAGATAGATCAAGAAGGGTCCTCAGAGGCCATGTAGGCCAACCAAAGTCTAGTCATTTTATAGTTCAGAAAACTGAGACCCAGGGAGATTAGGTGAATTGCCCAAGGTAGCCTAGATGGCATGTAGCAGAAATGGTTATGTAATCAAGGTCTCTAACTAACTCCAGAGTTAATATTCTTTCCATTGTGAAAGCTTAGTCATCATCTATGTCAACCTCATTGTCCAGATGAGGAAACTAAGACTGTCATTTGAAATAGTGGAGCAGAACCATATCATATCGGCCAAACAGCACTCAGTAACCATAAGAAGTTTTCAAACACAGCCACATGTTTGTTCTCTGCAGTCCCATGATTCAAGATCTATAGTAGATCCAAGGTTTGGGGGATATTAGAGTCGTGGAGCTATGGAATTGTCATTGAACATGCTCTCTGTGTAGGATAGTCAGTTCCTTTATTGGTCATCTTATTTTAAAATGGCACTCCCTTTCCTTTCTTTTTCACATGGAATCTCACTACCAACTAGAGAAGGTTCAAGGTGTAGTTTTCTGGAGATTTTGTGGCCCCCCCTCCTACATTATCTGTCTTTCCATTGTGTATTGTTTGTCATTCTTTAGGGATTGGTTACCTTTTCCCTTTCCACCTGGTATGCATTTGCCTTTAGAGGATGCTTTAGAGGAAGATAACTGGTTTAGCATTTTCTGTATTCTATCCTTTATTCACATCTCATGATCCCTTATCTTAGGCAGCAACTTTCATCTCACAGCTGCAGTTATGATGCTGCCAAGTGTATTTGTGGCACTTCTCATGGAAAAAAAGCTACAGATATAGAGATGGAAAGGACCTCAGAGAAGAACTGGCTCAATTGCCTCCTTTTAGAGATGAGGGAAATGAAGGTGAGCAGTTTAGGGGTATGCTGAAGGCCACACAGGTGGTAATGAGACTAACTAGGACTTTGTGATTTCTTTACCTTGAAGCCTCTTGCTGCCTCATAAATGTTACCCCTTTGGTATCCTTTTGATTGTGAGGAATTCAGAATATTTCTTTGATAAGAAATAAAGTCTCCCTGTCATGCCCTATATGATATATATACATACATATCTATATATATATAATATCTATATATCTCTATCTCTATCTCTGTCTCTATCTCTATCTCTATATCTCTATCTCTGTCTCTGTCTCTGTCTCTGTCTCTATCCCTATCTCTATCTCTATCTATCTCTGTCTCTATCTCTATCTCTATCTCTATCTCTATCTCTATCTCTATATCATTATCATTATCTATATATATCTATCTCTATCTCTATCTCTATCTCTATCTCTATCTCTATCTCTATCTCTATATCATAATAGTCGAGAGGATGCAGAGTTCAGTGAACTGCTGGTCATACTGCCCCTAAAAACTCAAGATATATAACTGATCAGTCTCCATACCTGCTGCTGTTATAAATCAGAAAGGCAATATTTTCCCCCATGACATTTTGTTTTTGACCTGAAAGTATTTGTGAACCGTTAAACCTTTCTGTTGCTCTGTCCTTTATCCTCTTTCTCCCATTCAAGCAACCAAATGTATGGGTGAATGTCTACCATAATTTTACCTTTAATACTCTACTGATTCCCTGCTTCCCCCTTTTTGACAGGTCTCCATAGCAACTGTCTTAGGGTAGTTAGTTTTCTGCATATGTTGTGATGTCCCAACATGCTTTGTGTTAGAAATTTTTCCTTCAAGAGCAAAGGTAAACCAAGCATCCAGTGACAATATTGTTGAATGCAGAGAATCTAAAATACAGATTGCTGCCCTGGATTTCATGGGACAAAAATATCAAAAATGTTACAGAATTATGAATGTTCAACTAAATTCATAGAAGGAAGTACTAGAGTTAGAGGAGGGATCCAAGTGGTCATCAAATCTAATCAATAACCAAAAGGAATCTGTATCATAACATACTTGATAAATGATCATCCAAACCTGGAGAGGAGTCCCCTGAACAGCTGAAAAGGAGATATAAAGTATGTGTATATATCTCTGTGAGGATGGGGGGGATGTTCCTTTGATGCCTCCAGAAGATTTTTGTAATGCCAATAAGTTTATTGGGGAACTCATTACATTGATCAAGAAATGTCTCAGCTAACCCCTCTTTCACATATATTATTTTATTTCTCTCTTAGATTATAAGGGTCTTGAAGGCAGAAATCATGTCTTAAATATTTGCATTTTCCCTATGTTATAGTATTGTGTATTATACTCACTGAGTATGTAATACATGTTTGTCATTTGATTAAATCAAATTTTCATCATTGGCTTTATGCATCAAAGCCCAAATTCAAGATTTGAGGTTTTATTTGATGTGAGGGGCTTAAAAAAAGACTAACATAATGTAATTTGCAATGTCTAGAAATGTGTAGCATATCAGACTCAAATGTAAGGAAGAGATTAGCTTATACTTAGAAAAAAACTAATGTGGGATTCAGAAGCTTATCGCCCAATGAACTGTCCTAATATGGAATTAAAGCACCAAAAGATCATTTAGAAATATCGCCATAATATTCCCAGGCCACAAATCTCATGGAGAACAAAGAAGACTGAGACAACCCAGCATCTGGGCTGTGGGAAGTTATGACCGGGACACAAAAAAAGAGATTATATCCTTGATTCTCATGAAAAACAGGAAAATTATGGGCAGATGGGTTAATACTCCAAAAATGGGATATTAAAGTTATAAATCAGAAATAAAAAATCTGTAGTCTGAGGTTCAGTTTGAATAGCTAAACAGAACAAAGAAATTTAACCCTAAATAGTTGTAGAACTCAAACTTGCTTTTCCATTGAAAAAAAAATCTCTTGGTTCATTTGTCTTTTTGAAGGTTTTGAATTTCTATTAGTATTTTATTTTGATTTTAAAATTTGCCCAGGTACTCCTTAATACATTTGTTTGGTTTCTGCTATCAACATTGAAGAGTGATTCTACTTTTTGCTTTTAAGAACTAGTTAATTGGAGGAGAATTTGTTCTACAATTTCTTATCCTGTCAGGTATAATCTCTTCATCTGCTTTTTTTTGGTCCAACCATTATCCTATCCTTTAGTTTTTGTAGAATTGGTGGCTCTTCGTTAAAATACAAACTCCTTTCTTCTGTACTGTCTATACTATAGCTATTGAGGTAGCTCCAAATCACTAATATAGCAGACATTTTTTTCAGTATTTACAACATCACTAATTGCTTATAACACACTATAACTAACAAAATTCTCAGTCCAAATTGAAAAGATTTCTGTACAGATAAATGCATGTGCTTAAATTTTCTCTTTGATAACTGCATGGGAACTTGCCAGGGGAAAATAACTTCTCAGATTCTATTAATAGTGAAATCAATATATGTCCTTGTTCACATAAATATTCATGAAGAAGTTAAGAGTAAGTTAATGAAAAATACATTCATTCTTATACTCTATTTTATCTTTTATCACTTCCATCCATGGTTTAGGTAACTATTTTCCTTCTAGTCATAAAGTGTAAAAAGCACCCCTCCTCTTCTTTATTTTCAAATGATATGGAAATTTAAATATTTATTATATATTTATTATATTTAGGACATTTATTTGGAGCTTATGTAATGTATATGGTGTAAGATGCTGTTACAAATTTAATTTCTGACAAAGTGCCTTCCAATTTTCCCAGTTATTCTTATTGAATAGGACATCCTTCTCTAGGAATTTGTGTTTCTAAGTTTATTTTTTAAAAATAGATTTGAATTATTTTCATCTTATATATTCTGTCAAAAGTTATGATTTTATATTGATTAATATGATATGTATAATGAATATACAAATAATTTGAATTTTTCAGAGATCCTTTTCATAGGCAGACTCAGGGCCTGTGAAAACAAAGTAGTAATCTTTTTTACCCATGACAAGTCTTGCATTCTTCTGTCTGTGTTAAGTGAAGTGGAGGATTCTTATTCTGTTCTGTACTGTATAATCCATAACTATATAATCAACTCACTTGTATCCTTAGAATTCCTGCTTTGGATGGTCACAAGTGATAAAATCGTTGTATTTTCCTGCATGGTGAGCTTGTCCTGGGAAGATGACTCAACCCCAAATCTGATTGTTCTATGATCTGCCTGCTCACTTATGATTTATATATAAAACATATGACTCTACAACAGCAAGGGGGAGCTCCAAGGAATGGAGTAGTCCCATGATTTACAAATTGGTTCCTTGCAAAGAAAATAATTAATAAAACACTAGCACTCTGTTTCTCTGTCTTACTTTGTCACATCCAGATTAGAGATGTTTCAGTAAAAACTTGATTAGAAAGATATTCACTACTGGAGAACTTTTCTCAAGAAATTTAGCAACAAAGGGTAGAGTAGAGATAAATGGAATAAGCAGATCAAGGGAGATCTTTTTTCCCCCCACCAGATGCTTGTGAGAAGGTGAAAAGGAGACTGAGGAGTGGGAAAGAATGAACATTAAATAAGAGAGAGAGAAATAGAGAGAAGTGACTGTTGTGGAGCAAGATCTTGGAAGAGGTAGGGTCTAATGGGATCTTTTGTAGAATGGGATTAACCAAAGATTCTCTTTTTCTGTGATTAGAAGGGATGTGATGAAACCGAGATGATCTGAGGAATGGAGAAGATCAGGTGATAGAACTCACATCAATGGTCTTTTGGGGGAAGTACCAAACCTGATGATGAGAAGAAACACTTATGCAAGAAAATCTTTAGAAAACTACTTGTTCTTTTTTTTTCAGATTATTGCCTTGGTGAGCTTGCTTTAGCTATTAATCAATTTCTGCTTTTAGCCACTGTAGTAAGTGGGCTAAAGCCAGACTACTTGTTAATACCCATCCCCAACATATACATACATCATAGCAAATTAAATAAAAACTAGTTGAACTAATCTAATTATTTTAATATTAGGGTGTCTCAGCAATGAAAAAATAACAGACTTTTTTTTCCACTTTCAATTCTTATAATAGTGCTGAATAGACATTTGTGAGTCATAAATACAGATATAAGGATATATATATATATATGTATATATATATATATATATACATATATATATATATATATGTATGCATATAGGCCTTACTTGAACAGAAATTCTTTCTACAACATCCCTCAAAACTGACTACTTAACTCTGCTGGACAGATTCTTTACATGTCCAGGACAATATCACTTCATGAAGAATAGCTCTTTAGGTCTAATTATTAAATCAGGTGTAAATATATCTTGCTGTATTGTTGTTTAGCTCACTTCCCTCCATCTCACCTATAAGTATAACTTTAGAGATTTTGTCATATTTTAACATTTCTCCATGCTGTAGATCTAATAATTTTGTCTAAAAGGAAATAAGGTTAGTTTGGAATTTCTTTTTTTTTAGGTTTTTGCAAGGCAAACGGGGTTAAGTGGCTTGCCCAAGGCCACACAGCTAGGTAATTATTAAGCGTCTGAGACTGGATTTGAACCCAGGTACTCCTGATTCCAGGGCTGGTGCTTTATCCACTACGCCATCTAGCCAACCCTGGAATTACTTCTTTTTAAAAATATTATATTAAATATTTTATTTTCCCCAGATACATGTAAAAACAATTTTAACTTTGTTTTTAAAACTGTGAGTTCCAAATTCCCTCCCTTCCTCCCCCTCCTACCCAATTGAGAGGACAAACAATTCAATATAGGCTATAAATATGTAGCCATGCCAAACAGTTCCATAACAGTTATGTTGTGAAAGAAAATATAGACTATAACCCTTAAGAAAAATAAAGAAAAAATTTTAAAAATATGCTTCAAGTTGAAATATTCTACTCTTTTCTCTATTTTCAAAACTGATATAACATTTTCACTATACCAATTCTCCACAATTCTTCAAGGACCACTCACAACAACTCAGTAATCCCTGTTGTTGTTGGGTTGTTTCAGTCATGTTTGATTCTCCATGCCCCTGGAGTTTTCTTGGCAAACATACTGGAATGGTTTGCCATTTCCTTCTTCAGTTCATTTTACTGCTGAGGCAGAGTTAAGTAACTTGCCCAGCATCACACAGAGCTAGTAAGTGACTGAGGTTGGGTTTAAATTCTGTTCCTTTTGTCTCCAGGACTGTGCCACCTTGCTGCCTAGTAATCACAAATTCTATTAAATACCAGGCTGTTGAAGTGAATTCTGATGTACAGTCCATTTTTCTTCTTTAACCTTCTTCTTTCCCCCATCTCTCTTTCAAAGCTAAAAAAAGCTTTTTGAGGTCCTCAAAATGCATTGCTGCCTGTACTCCCTATTTTATTTATATTAATTTTGAAAAGAATTTACTCTTTTAGGTTTATATTCTAGACATAAGTCCTTTTGTGGTATTTAAAAATATATCATTATCTCTTCAGTGAACATATGGAAAACACTATTTATGTGCCCCTGAATAACTTCTCGTTAGATTGGATTAGAAATTCCTAAATCTAATTCAGCTATCTGGTTCATGGTATATCTGTGTGGGAAAAAAAGTGAGGGCATATGTATAATTATGGGTAAATGAATAGATAACCAAAGCAAATAATTTTAGTCTTAATTTTAACTTTCTACTTCTACAATTTAGTTAATCCACTAACAAGACGCCACATGGTATTAAGTTTCAACTTTTCTCCTTTTTACACTCTGATGGAAGGCTAATGCATAATGAAATTCCCAGGAGAAGGTCAATAGGAGGAAAAAGCAGAAGGCAAAAACATCAAGAATTTACAGATAGGCAATACTATTAACTTGTAGACAGACTCTACCCCCAAACTAGGATTAAAATCTGATTTTAGATGCTTAATCTTTGAGTTATCATGTTCAAGTCACTTAACTTCTATTTATCTCAGTATCCTCATCTGTAAAGTGGAAATAATAAAAACACATCTCTCAGGGTTGAGGGAACAATGAGATATTTGTAAAGTCCTTTGGTAGTTTTTATTGTTTTTAATCATCATCATTATATTTTTAAATTGATAGACATAGGAGAAATTAGACAATCCTCTGATGGCCTTCAAGACTGCCACTTTTGCTGCTGCTGATGGTGAGGGAAGGGGAGAGAAGGCTCCATAATAGTGGGTAGCACCTTATAGTGGAAAGAGCAAAAGCACCAGAAATTTAGGTTCCCTTTAGAATTTTTCTACTTGCTAGCTAAGGAATTTTGGACAATCCTTTCTTGACCTCCATTTCCTCATGGATAAAAAATGAAAAAGATTGGAGTAGATTAGAGATTTTTCATTTGGGGTCAGTGGCCTTGTTTTTAAAAATATTTTGATAATGTTATTTGGGCAAATTTGGTGCTTTATGATACTATGTATTTTATTTTATGTATTTAGATAAATTATTCTAAGAAGAAGTTCCCAGGAAGGAAGGAAACAAGAATTTATTAAATTCCTGCAAAGTAAATGGTACTGATCCTCACAACAACCAGAGAACTAGATGCTATTGCTATCCTCATTTATCATATAAGGAAATTGAAGCAGAGAAGTTGTCTTGTCCAGAGTCTGAATTTGAATTCAAGTCTTCCTGTTTCCAGGTCCAGGGTTTTGTCCACTATCCCACCCGCCTGCCCTAGGCTTCAGTAAACTACCAAAGGAAGCACACAAAACATGTAATAACCTTTGGATTCAGTGATCTGTAAGGTCCTTTCCAGGCTGTGACTCAATCATTCCTTTCTCTTCTTGTTTCACTTTCTAACCTTAGGCAGTGGCAATACTTAGCTCTAGCCTTCCTGCATTGACCTTTCTTGCCAACTCATATCTATCTCCCTGCCACCCACCTAAGACCAAGACTGCAGCCCCTAAGACTCTAGTCCATCTCTCAGATCCCTCAGTGGTAAAGGGCAATATTCCAAGAGAAGAAATATTGGAATAGAAAATTTTCTGTCCTCTGTTCATGGGCTCTCCAGGTGGGGGTGGCCCCAGGGGCTTCCCACTCATCCCCCAACACCAAAAAAACAAAAAAAGAGATAAACCACACCTCCTTCTGTGGACCAACAAGTTGCCACAGGATCCTCTTTGATTGGTAAGGTGTGTTGGGGAGTGGTTATAGGAAAAAACAACATTCTCCTCTCCTCTTGTCAGTAAGTTAAGACTAAAAGCATTTGTGAAAGGCATACAACTACTAGCAATGTAAATGTTACATGTGAAATCAAAGTGACTGAATTTATGTCAGCATAAATTTAATCTGAATCTTAAATAGAATATCTTCATTAATATTAGAACTTTCCAAGACAAACCAGCTTACTCATTAACAGGTGTTCTCCATAGCAGTTCAAAACTAAGAATATCTGGTTCTCATTTGATAATAATAATAAATCAATTTCTGTTTAAATTTTCCAAATTTTAATATGGGAGGAGAATTCACTAGTTGTTTTGAATAGTTATCATATGAACAAGGGATTATTATACATGTTTCACTTGACCCCAAGTGTCCGAACTACAAAGTACCTCAGGAAAAACATAGTTAAAATTGATGCCAGAAAACACTTTCTTTCATTAAATATATACATACATGTAACATGGACAACATATAGAAATAACATATCTAACAATGCCAAAAAGTAGAATGATTTGCCTTGGGAGATAGTGAGTCCCCAACTTTCCTGAGAACTTAAGATGGCAGCTGTCAAGATTTCCATTTATATGCAATAGGACTAGAGGATCTCTAAGGGACCTTCCAAATCTGAGATTTTTTTTCTTGTAATTTTGCAGTGAACTTGTAGAAATAATAAGATTAACTTTTTTGTGTGTGGATACGAGCTTTGCCTATAGCTATAATGTTAATGTTTTAATAACAAAAATTCTCATTAAAACAAACAAGAAAAGCACCAAGTACTGGGAAAGACTGAAAAATCAGTTGCTACCATTTTCTCGGTTTCATATCTCTTTAGATTGTCATTGATGTTTATTCTTCTCTTATCCTTTCTTTTTTATGTAATATTTTTTCCAATTATATGTAAAGACAAATATTAACATTCTTTTTTAAAAATTTTAAGATTAAAATAATATTTATTTTTTATTTATTTTTTTAAACATTTTCCAATTATACTTTAATTTGGTTAAAGCTCCACTTGGAGAACATGGGCCACATATTTAATATCTCTGCTACAATTTTTGAGGAGAGCATGAGTTATATTAAGAAGTAATGTTTTATCAAGTTCAATTCAGGAATCATTGATCAATCAAGCAATTAATTATGTGCAAAGCATTATACTAAGAAATTGGAAAACAACAATGAATTAAATAGACCTAACCTTGAGGGTCTTATGTTTTCCTGGGGCAATACTGAATGTATGAATGCCAATGCCAGTGAATGCATATATGTCATATATATCTATATATCTATATATCTATATCTATATCTATATCTATATCTATATCTATATCTATATATATATATGTTCAAGAACCACACTTAATTTTTCCATTTGTTCTATCTTATTGCAAATGACTATAAATCCTGCAGAAAAAATGTTATTTAGAGCCAGCCAGGTGGTACAATTGATGAAACTCAAGTCAGAAAGGCCTGAGTTCAAATCTGTTCTCAGATTTGAACTTATTAACTGCATTTGACCTTGAGGAAGTCCCTTAATCTCTCTTGGCTTCAGTTTCCTTATCTGTAAAATGGAGATAATAACAGCATGCACTCCTGGGGTTACTGTGAGGATAAGATGGCATAATATTTAAGAACTATATAAATTCTAGCTATTACTATTATTGCTATTACAGTTATCCCTTCCACTTCATGTGAATTATCACCATAGGACCCTGTGATTTTTTTGGCCCCCCTTCTACCAAAGAAGTCTGAATTATTATTATCATTTTTATAATTATTATAGAAAATGTGATTTTTATGCAATACTATACATATATTTTATGCTTTTCTGAAGTTTGCAACTTTTTTCCGTGTCATCTTCTGGCCTTGGTGTGTTGTCTGCCTCTTTCAAAAACTCCCCCGAGGGTGGCTAGGTGGTGCAGTGAATAGAGCACTAGCCTTGGAGTCAGGAGTACCTGGATTCAAATCTGACCTCAGACACTTAATAATTACCTAGTCATGTGGCTTTGGGCAAGCCATTTAGCCCCATTGCCTTGAAAAATCTAAAACAAAAACTCCCCCCAAATTTCCATTTAATTTCTTACATCAACTTGAAGTATATTGAATGGGGAAAGGTGAGCTGTGGAAAAAATAATTGCATTATCATCACCATCACCATCATTTAAATACAGATTCAGGGATTCTTTAGCTAGGGCCCTAATACTATTTGATCACAATTTGTTCTTTCAAGTACACTTATGTTTACACATTTGAAATCTGTATTTCTAAAAACCAAATGTAGTCTAGAAGCAGTATTATATTTAACTCAGGACTGTATTTAGGGCAGGAACATGAGAACTTGACTCCTAAGGTACTGAATTACACACGAGTGATGACACTTGAAGTTTTTGCTATTTGTCCCAAGCATGCTTTGAACAACTTGCTCTTGGTGTATAATTTGAAATTCAGAATAAAAAAAAAATCTAGATAACACTCCCTTTATGACATGAGAAACTCCATCTTAGAAACTGACCTCCATTCCAGATAAAATATGGAGACACATTTTCCTTTTGCCTTTATTTTCTTCCTCCTTCTCCTCTTGCCTCTAGACTAATAAAATAGATAATGATTTCTGGCTAATAATTATATACTTCTGTATCAAAGCTGAAATAGAAAGTAAGCCACTTGCAAGCCTAACACTAATAAAAAAGAATAGGTAGAAAGAGAACTTTCTTGAAGGAGTGGTCCTGTGGTCCTCTGTGTGTATATGTCTTCAGTGTTAACAAATTAATATTTTTTACTGACCTGTCTCAAAAATGAGATGTGATCCTGTTTGTCTTGAAAAGTTTTATCAGATATCTGATACAAATGCTGATGTGTCCATTTGTTCCAACTCATCAGACTACTTTTCTTTTCTAGAATAGGCCACTATTTATGGTTAAGGAAGGATTTTTGACTGTATCAAACTCATGGACAGGAGTGGAATCTTTTGGAGTTTGCCATCTATCAATGAGAAATTGGACTGAGAACTGACTTTTTTTATGATGAACAAAGATTAATGCCCCAAAGGCAGAAGCTTTGGGGCACTACTGAGAATTATGTCTGAATTGGTGCACTAGGAGTACAATATATATCCCATCATTAGTTTTCTCAGCCATTCAGACCCTGTGGAATTAAGTAATCTAAAAGTAGTTATTTTACAATAGTCACCTATGATTTTTATTGACATTATTATAACCTAGTGACAGATTCATCATCGTCACCTTCCTTACCAAGCTGCTTTGCACATATTAATGTTGTAATTATGACTCTGTTTGACAAGGATGCATTAAGTATGGGAGCAATATGGGAAACCCTTTCAGCTTTCATTAATTCAATATAAATCCAAGGCTTGCAGATTCAGCAAGGTTGTCTGAATTGGCTTAATTGGAATTGCTGGACAAGAACATTGATTCAGCTCCACTCAGGTAGAGATGAAAGTAACCATGACAGGAGATATTGTATTTGAAGGTCATTGCATTGTAGTCAGGCAGTAGGAGAAAGAAAAAAAATCAAGCAAAATAACAGACATTTTACTTACCTTCTGGGATGGTCCAAGTAGTACAGAGTCAAATGACTTCATGATTCTGGGGTTCTGTGTCCCTCTCTTCTAGGAGAATATAACTGGATGATGATGAAACTAGAAAACTCTGTTTATGGAGTAAGTAAAAGTTAAACTCTTGGAATGAGTCTAACCTGGAGGGGGTGAACTCCTAAGCAATTAAATCATTTGCATTCTTTCCTTTGTACCATATGGTTTCAAGTTGATAATGGTTATAGCTCATATTTGTTTTGTATTTTAGGGAGTCTTTTCCATTGTACCTGTACCAGATGACATACTTCACAGGATATATTCTGTCAACCTGTCCCCTCATCTACCCTTCTGCTGTTTCATAAGCTCCCACAATATCCTCTTGAAGAGAAAAATTATTGATGAGAAACTGAAATATAGAAATTTTGAGCACATTGCATTTTTATTATTATTATAACCACAGATGTTTTAGTGGATAGAGTGAAGGTCTAGGAGTCTGGAAGAATTTTGTTCAACTCTAGCCTTAGACACTTAGCTCTGTAAGTCCGGCAAATCAATTAACTGGTGTCTGCCTAATTTTCCTCAACTGTAAAATGAAGATAATAGCAATACTTTCTTCACCACATTGTTATTAAGATCAAATGAGATAATAATAATTGTAAAATGTTTTGCAACCTTCAAGAGCTATAAAAATGTTATTTAGTATTATTACTGTTATTATTATTATTAGTGATGGTGGTTAGAATGATAGCATTATTTACTTTTTAAAAAATCTTTACTTGAAATTTAAAAATCCATGATTATTTTTTTATATTCACTGTCACTTCAAAATTTGCCTGTCTTTCTCTTAAAGGTGACTGATCATTAAATAACTATGATGTTTCTCAAAAGTGTGAATTTAACTGTGGGTTTCCAGGTTTGGCTCAGACAGAGAATTGGCAAGATGCCTTTCTTGTAATTTGCTTCTGCAAATAGATGATATAAATGATCACTCCTTGCATCATCACTAAGCATTATTGCAAAGTGTCTAGAAATGTAAAATCAGAGTCCAGATGTGCAGGATAAGAACAGAAGCATCAGATCACAAAACAACTTATCAAAAACCATTATTCAATCAGAGTTCCAAATAGAAAGAGACAATTCCTAGTTCTCCAACGCTGATTGCTTACCCACTCCTCTCCCCCATCCCCCTTTCATTGATGCTGATATCAGGGATTTGTTATTATATTCTTCATGGTAGGATAAATGTAACCAAAAGCCTTATGTTGCTAGAGAGCATTTCAAAAGGCAAATAGAAATTAGGTTCAGCACATCTGAGCAGACTTTGCCCCTCCCTCTGACCCCAAGTGTAACATGACATATCTCCTAATATATCCTCTGAGGTCTGACTTGTATTTGCTCCTTTTTCTTTGGCAACGACTTTAAATAACCATGCTCTTATTGCAATTCTCAGATTTAAAATTACGTTCTGATAAGTCTTCTCAGGGCACACCTAAGAGGCCCTGTTTATCCCCAGCCAAATCAATTGTTCTCCCAGGTGACCCGTTTCTGGGAATGTTATTGTTCTTAATAACCAAGTCAAACATGTATTTTCATTTAATCTTTTATTTTACCTTCATTTCACATGCATTGCTGCTTGTCGTGATATCTCCATGAGAAGGCAATAACATTACATCACCATGTGAAATATGAAGTAGAGCTCTTTTTAATTACCATGCCTTTTAGTTCAGATTGGAACCTGGGATTGGAAATTTATATATACATATATATATGTATATATAATAGCCCTGGGTTTGGGGGTAGGTTCAGGTCAAAGCTGCACCTGAAATAAATCTTTGGGAGATTCTCAGTATTTTAATGATAGAATTCATTTGTCTATCTTTTCCCCTCACATAGCAAACTGATCAGGAAGCTAAAGTAGTAGGTTTGTGATAGAAGCTCCAGAAGTGGCTACAAAGAAAATATAAGCACAATGAATCCCAATAAAGTCAACACATTGACAGTCCCTCCTCCTAATTTCCCCAAAAGGAAAAAATCCAACTCTATAGAGAGTCAAGGAAATGGAAGATGTGAGTGGAGAGACAGTTTTAACTTTGTCTAGAGCAGTTGCTATTGAATGAAAGAACTAAGTAATGGCATAGCTATTTCTTTGGTCCAGTTGCCTGGCTTTCTTGCTATTATGAAAATTTTTTCTTTTTTTTTTTGTCTGAACAATTTTATCAGTATGGTGAAATCCTGGAGGGAAAGTTCCCTCTACCAATGCAACTTACAACCTAGGAGTACTATGAGTTTAAATTACTTAAGATCACAGATTGTTAGAAGTTGGTTTTGACCTCAGGTTTTCCTTATTCCAAGTTTATCTATCTATCCATTACATGATTATGTCATGTCAAATAGAAACACAGCAAGACATTCCTGGCCTGACCATGAAAGTTGCTCTGGAAATTCCTTTCTGACAAGGAATGTCAACCATAGGAACCCTCACTTTATATATGATCTGATTATTTCTATACTTTATATTCAATGAATTCATTGTTATGTGAAAAATGTCATATGATCCTTTGGATAGTGACTGCCATGAATAGTTGAAAAATGCGTTGAATATGTTGAAAAAAATAAATGTTGCACTGATGTACCTACATGTAAGTATTTATCATACTAATTTAATAGAAACATAGATTAAGTTTTGATTTACTCTCCTGATGGAAGATGTAAGTGCAGAGCATGCACAGATATTCCCTTCATGGTTCTAGTTTTAGGGAGTGTGATCCATATAGTAGAGAGAAGTACTAGCTATGGGCTCTAGAAAGAAATGGCTTCTGGGAGGTTGGGTTCGTGTAGAAGAAAATGAAATCTAAGTAGAATTTCATGAGAATCTCATGAAGTGTGCAAAGGGCTCCAGGATACTTTGCCATATGTATTCTATGCAAGTATGCCCCACCATTAGTGACCTTTAATTTTTTTGCCTACTCTCCCCATGAATGCTGTGTTTATTTGTGGGAGAGTATGTTCAGATTTGGGGGAAGATATTTTTGAACTTTGTGTCCTTACTATACCACCTACGCAAATATTTTTGATCTAAGTTAATTTCATTGTGTTTGTTCATTCATATTTGACTCTTTGTGATCCCATTTGGGATTTTCTTGGCAAAAATATTGAAGTAGTTTGCTATTTCCATCTCTAGGATATTTTACATTTGAGGAAACTGAGGCAAAGAGGATTAAGTGAGTTGCCCAGGGTCACATAGCTAGCATCTGAGGCCAGATTTGAACTCAGGAAGATAAGTCTTCCTAACTTCAGGCCCAGCCCAGGTCTAACTCAATTCATTATGCCTTCTAACTGCCCTGTTGAGTTTAATAGCTGATTGTTAATGGGGAGAACAATGGTGGTGGTGGGGGTCATAAGTAATAGTAATAGAAATAGTTACTCACAGGTTTACTTACTCCTTGAATACACACACACACACACACACACACACACACACACACACACACACACACACACATATTTATTTATTTACTTTATTTTTCTTGAGTTTTTTTGAGGGGGGGTTTTTAGTCTTTGTTTTCCTTCACAACATGACTTATATGGACATGACTACACAAGTACAGCCTATAACAAATTGCTTGACTTCTTGGAGGGGGGGGGAATGGAAAGGAAGGAAGGAAGGGAAAGAATTTGCTACAAAAAGTTTTGAAAATGACTGTTAAAAATGTTTTATATTTAGCTGGTGAAAAATAAAATACTAAATTTTTCTATAAAACAAAAGGTTCAGTTCTGACAACTATTTGCTCAAAAAAATTTTCAATAGATGTAAGTTACTTCATAGCTTCATTTCCCCTGACCAGATTATCCACAAACTTGTCCCATTTCTTTTGTCAAACTTCCTTAGTGGTTTTCTTCTTGTCCACTTGGCCACTGTACTTGATTGAATTCAATGCCAACTGTTTGAGAGTACTCAAGTTAGCCCTTTATCCCTCCAATATCCATAAAAGTTTCATAGAAGTCATAAGACAAGTCCTTGACCCCATAAGGGTCATCAGCACAGAGCACCATAGAGTGCCAACTGGACATTAAAGAAATTTCTAGGTGGTTCCCTAGGTCAGACTCAAACTTACCCCTAGTATCTTCAGAAAGAAATATCATCAGCTACCCTCTGGGGACCTCATGCAAGTTGGGTATAGTGGACCTAAAAGGACTTTGAGATATGCTATTGTCAATACAAGGTCTTTTTTCCTTCAATAGAGCAGTTGGTTTGCTTTTGGATATTTAGATTCTTTTATCTTGGTTGAGTGATATTCCAAGACAAGCAGTCAGGGTTAAGGTGTTCTGACTATGATGCTTGCTTAAGGTTTCTGTGTATATTCTTCACCAGAAGATATATTGCTGGGAGAGTTTGGAACATTTCTCACCATTAGCCTGGATAAGGCAGTCATGACCCTCAGGATAAATGTGTGTAGGATCCTAGGATAGGCCAGGAAACGACAGAGTACATTATCTTTCTTTTACCAGACAGCATGTGGCCCGAGCAGTCTGTTCCCTTAACAGCCTCTTCATTGTTTCCCTGGTTATTCTGCTGATTCTGCAGCTCATGTGAGGTGTGGGAGTGGCAGACTGCCTGAGAAAACACTGCACAGTTCTAGGGAAGTATAGCAACTTTTATGGGAACATGAGAGTGGATGGCAGATGGGAGTGATGGGTAGGAATTTTCTTTTTTTCCCCCTCTCATATAATAATGATGAAGATTTTGTATTTTTTTTGGACATATTCAAATGCCCATTTTTATAAAGTCACTTAAGATACTCAAACAATACTATCTATATTCATGATTTTGAGCTAGACTTGGAGTCACTAAGACCTACATTTAAATGTGACTTCAGAAACTTCCAGTTGAGTCACTCTGCTCTAGTCAATTAACTTCTATCTGCCTCAGTTTCCTCAACTGAAAAATAAGGATTATATTGTGGTAAGAATTAGTGGACAAAGTGCTAGGCATGGAGTTAGGAAGACATCCTCCTGAGTTTAAACTATCTGTGTGAACCAGGGCAAGTCACAACCATATTTGCCTCAGTTTCTTCATCTGTAAAATGATCTAGAGAGGGAAATGGCAAACCACTCCAATATCTCTGCCAAGAAAACCCCAAATGTGATCACAAAGAGTCAGACACAACTGAAAACAACAGATTATCGAATGAAGTATTTCCTTTAAAGACACTTTACCTTTAAATGGAGCTTTTAGAAATAAAGATCTCCAGAAAAATAAAGTAAGAATAATGAAAGTTAAAAAAAAATTCCTTGCATAATTAGATAACAAAGACTTAGGGGTTATTCTCTCCCTCCCAATTTCCTATTCCATTTGCCTTTCTTTTTAGTCCAGAAGACATGTTTTTGTATCAGGATTTTGAAAAAGAGAGGATGTTAAAGTGAAATCTGAAAGATGAAGATTTCCTTTGTGGAACCCTAGACACTTGAAACAATGATATCTACATATAAGAGGAATCATTTTGTGTTGTACAGACATATGAATATAAATCACTGAGAATGTTTTAGCAAAGCATGAGAAAATACTTCAAGCAATCCTTAGGCTTGACAAGATGAGGCATAGACAAGATGAGGAGACCTAGACTAGATAATACTACATGTTTAACTTGATTTGAAACTGGTTGAATGACCAGACCCAGAAGGTAAAATTTGCTGAACCATAGTCAATTCAGATATAGATCTCTTCTAGAGGGATACAGATCTTACCATTTAATAACTTGGAAGAGGAATAGAGGGAATAAACATTCATGTAGTGCCTACTATGTTACAGGTACTTCTTGCCTTAAATACTTTTTTTCAAATATCTCATTTGATCTTCATAATAATCCAGCTATTATTATCTTGATTTTACAATCATGGAAATTGAGGTAAACAGATGTTAAGAGACTTGCTTATGATTAGACAGCTGGTAACTATCTGAGGCTGGCAGCATCTGAACTCAGGTCTTCCTGACTCTAGGCTCAGGGCTCACTACTCTGCATCATCAGCTGCCTGCTTGAATAAAGACATATTTTTCTGATGACACAAAACTGGAAGGCATAGCTAGGACATGCAATAACAGAGTCTGCATCCAGATTTTGACAGGCTAGAACATTTGGCTAAATTTAATGCAATATAATATTATTAAGATAAATATAGTGGTCTACACAGGTCCAAGAAATTCAGTTTATAATGGCAAAGCAATAGGGGCATGGCTGGACAAGAGCAGTTCATTGGTAAATAATCTGGATACTTTACTGAACTGCAAGTTCAATATCAGTCAACATGGTTTAGACCATATTAAGTCGGGCATATAACATTGAGAAAATGGAAGGTGCCAGTCTTGTCAGAACACATCTGTACTACTGCTGAAAGCTTTAGATACATTATGGAAGGGTATTTACTTTGTTATTGTGGTTCGTTCATTTTTCAGTAATGTCTGATTCTCTGTGACCCAATTTGGTGTTTTCTTAGAAAAGATATTGGAGTGATTTGATATTTCTTCCTCCAACTCATTTACAGTTGAAGAAACAGAGGCAAACAAAGTTTGCTCAGTGTCACATAGCTAGCAAGTATTTGAGGCCAGATTTTAATTCATAATTTCTTGATTCTATCCATTATGTGCTCTATCCACCTAGCTGGAGAAAATCTAGAGAAAAAATGTCCAAGAAGTCATGCCATATAAGGATTGGATGGGGGAAAAAACCTAGATATGTTTAGCTTGGTACAAAGAAACATGGTAGCTATTTTCAAACATTTGAAAGGATGCTACACGGGAAATAAAATTAGACTTCTTTTGATTGTCTATGGGACGTACAATTTTGCAGTGGTCAGAAATTGCAGAGAGACAGATTTTTGGCTTGATATTAAGGTAAAAAACTTTCTGACAATTAGAATTATCCCAAAGAAGTAGAATTTTCTTGCCCCTATGGATGGCTTGTCTCTCATTTGATGTCTTCAAACGAAGAATGGAACTTCTGCTGGGGTCATTGTAGAGTGATCAAAAAGGAAAAAGGAGAGATGGGGGGAGAGGGAGAGGGAGAGACAGAGAGATTCAGAGAGAGAGAGAGAGAGAGAGAGAGAGAGACAGAGACAGAGACAGAGACAGAGACAGAGACAGAGACAGAGACAGAGAGAGGTAGGTATAAAGTGACATTTGCTTTAAAATCAATGCATAAAAAATTTGAGTGTTACATAGTAAAACAGAGCCAAGAAGGAGAATTAGTGTGTTTCACACACCCCTATGGGGTAGGGAGGAGAAAATCAGGTGTGCTGGGGATTAGCAAGCAATTATCAAGTGACAGAGAGTCAGTAAGCCCTCCAGAGATGGTAGGTGAAGCCAGAAATCTATTAGATACTAGATTCATGGTGGTAGGCAGGAAAATATATTCTGGAACAACAGATCCAAAGTTAAAGATGACAGAGTAAGGTTAGGTATTTCCATACAGAATGGGGTCAGGGCAACCACATGGAAGGAGGAGTCCAAACTTTGGTGGCTTGCTTCATGAAAGGAATCAAGCCGAGGCACATTATTTTATGACAGTTGCATGCTAGCCATACTCTTTACCCCAGTCCTTCTGCTGAAGGCAATACAGCTGTGGACTTTGGGAGAGAAAGTGATTCACTATTGTTGTAAAAGAAAGATTACTTAAGTAGCACCTTTTAATTGTGCCACTGGAATGCTGTGAGAACAGAGGGTTGCTAAATGTCAATGGTAGTTATGAATAGAAGGGACTATGATATCATACAAGGAAAAATGATATTCCCATGCAGTATGATGAGGAAAACAATAATTACAAATAATAAGGCCCCATCTGACTCTCAAAGCTGATAGAAAAGAAGGAGGAAGAGGAGAGATCTAGTGGGAAAGGAAAAATTTTAAATGTTAAACAAAGCTTATGGTGCAACTAGTGACAATGTAGTAATAATTTAATGCCCAGATTCTAGAAATTAATGTTAAAGAGATAATTAATGAATATAAAAAAGGAGGCAGAGATCACAAAAAAAATCAAATAGCTTCATTAAAACTGGTTATGCTAGCCTAACCTCATTTCATTTATTGACAAGTTTATTAAACTGGCATGGATAGAATGATGGGTCTGGAGTTAGGAAGACCTGAGTTCAAAATTTAGTCTCAGACACTAATTAGTTGGTGACCTTGAAGTCACTCAACTCTGTTTGCCTCAGTGTCCTTATCTGTAAAATGAGCTGGAGAAGGAAGTGGCAAATCATTCCAACATCTTTGCAAAGAAAAGTTCAAAAATGATTATGAAGAGACAAACATGATTGAAAAAAAGACTAAATAACATGCTAAACTGGCAGTTCAAATAATGCTATGCATGTAGTTTACTTAGAATTTTAACCAAGCATTTAATCAAAGAAAAGAAGGGAGAGAAAAGAAAAAAAGAAGTTTTTAAAAGGAGATATTTGCTTTGGAAGGAGTTAATGTAAGTCTGTGAGGAAGTATTCCTCAGCTGCCAAATATTATTATTTATAGTATATACTGGATTTTTTACAAAATTCATCAGAGAAAATGTTTATCTCTACTCTAAAATCCTATTTCAATAAAACTTTTTAAAAAAGACTTTTTCAAGAATGTTTAAATCATAGTAAATTGTTTCAATTAATAATTGCAAGCTTCATGGAATATTACTTTCTTTTTTGAATGTTTGTGGTAACACTTGTAAGGAAATATTCATTCTTAGAAAGATGTAGTCCTATAATATCTGGTCATTACTTTTCCTTAATCCAGTATTTTCCTCATATCAGTGCTTCATACTGGTAAAATAGCTTAGATTCCATACCATAGGCTGCTAACATTATGGGAACTTAGACTGTATTCATTAAATTATTCAATAAACTCTAAAATTTTGAAAAATTAAAATTTCTGTTTACTACTGAAGCAAAAAAGAAATATACATTAATTATATTTAAAGATAAACACATATTGTGTGATGATATACATATCTATTCATATATACATATGTATATATGTATAATGTATATGTATATAATGTATAAATAGATAGAAATAGAAGATGATCAGAATTGTAATTCTTTTTTTTTTCACTCAGTAGTTTTGCTCTCTTTGGAAGGAAAGCTATGACTGTAAGGTTTTTGAGAAGGGTCAAATGCCAACCAATTTCTTTGCTTTGATTTCAGTAGTTTTTAATTGACTTCCTAATAGCAGCTGGAAAAGTCATTCAGTAGAAGGACTTCACAAGTAATTTTTTTTTACCATAAAAGGTTTTTGAAAAGAACTCCTTTGGCATTTCTTTTTAAAAAGATTTTTACCATCCACTCTGGAGAAAGAACTCATGAAATCTGAATGAAGATTGAGGCATATATTTAAAAAAACTTTTTTATTCTTTTTTTTTAATCTGCCTTGTCTTTTGCAACATAGCTAGCGTGGAAATGTTTTGCATAATTGCATAAGTATAATCTAAATAAAAATGTTTGCCTTTTCATAGAGGGGGACGAAGAAGGAGGAGGGAGAAAATTTTGAACTCAAAATTAAAAAGTTTTGCTTGCATGTTAATTGAGAAAAAATAAAATTGAAAATAAAAAATTTTCATCTAGGGAAAAAAAACAATTAGTTTATCTCACTTAGAGAGTGAAGATGGATTCTCCCTCATTAAATAGAGTAGCCATTAAGGATAAGATATATATACTCATTATCAAAAGATATTTCTATACAGAAAAATAAAAATAACAGGGAAAACTATTTATGGGAAACATGACAGATAAAAGTTGACAATTACATATATAAGAAGCTCCTAAAAAATGACAAGTGATAATTCAGATCTCAATGGATAAATTTTGGTCATTATCTAAGAACTGAGAATTTTCAAGAGAGGAAAGAAAGCATCATTTAAAAAACTTAACATCTACAATTATCTATTTATATCCACATATAATTTCCCACAAATAATTGGTAAAACAATTTTTTAACATTTTTTTATTACTTTTTTGCAGGGGGTTTGTAAGACAGTGGCATTAAGTGACTTGCCCAAGGTCACACAGCTAGGTAATCATTAAGTGTCTGTGGGTAAATTTCTCCTGACTTCAGGGCCAGTGTTCCATTCACTGAGTAACCTAGCTGCCCCTACATTTGCTTTTTTTTGAAGTTTTGAGTTCCAAATTCTATCCCTCCCCTGTTCCCTCCCTTCCTCCCCACCAGGTAATAAGCAATTAAATATAGTTTATATAGGTGACATCATGTAAAATATTTCCATATTAGTCATTTTGCCTGAGAAGACTTGAAGAGAAAGAGTGAAAGAAAATGAAAAATAGCTATAAAATAAAACAATTATCAGGTAGCCCCTTATAGATTCAAATTTGAAAAATATATATATAATCCAGTAAGAAAACTCAATGCTGGCAGAGTTGTGGAAAGATTAGATATTTTATTGCTGATTCCATGGCAAACTTGCAGAAATAACTTTTTCAGTATGCAATAAAAATTGCTAAAATAATCATATTTATTGACCTAATAATTCAGTTGTTTGGGAAGCTGCTTTGAAAATGTTAATGAAAGATACACACACACACACACACACACATACACACATACAGAACATGAGTATATGAGCAATATATGCAACTGCATAAAACAATCTTTATCTACCAAAAAATTTTAAATATTGGTTAAAATTGGTTAAAAATTGTGGTGTAGTAATATAGAATAACCTAATGTCATTATAATGCAAAATTATGAGGAATTTCAAAAATTTGCTAATTTTTTTTACCTTTTTTCTTTTTTGTATAAATAATTTTTAATACATTACTAAAATATTCTTGTTTAAGAGTAAACTTAATACACCCCCAAATATAGACCCTCATGAGCAATAAAGTAAAGGCGATAGAAAAAAGAATAAAAATAAAAAAATGTGCTTCAGTCTGTGTGGATCACATTCTTTAAAATAAGTCCATCACAAAAGTTACTTCCATATTTTTCCACTGTTGCCATTGCTGATTGCAACTCCCTCCATTCATACCTTCCCACTACCATATACTATATTTTCTCACTCCTTTCACTCTCTCCTTCTTCTTAAATGTGCTGTAGGGTAGCTGAGTGGCAGCAGACTGATCACCAGCCCTGGGGCCTAGAGGCCCTGAGACCACATACCACCCCTAAGGCCCAGAAACCACTGCCCCCGGGGTCCCAGACAGGCCATCCAATCCCAACCCCTTGCAAGAAGTAAAAAAGAAAATATGTTATATCTGACCACTCTCCCCCATGGTCCACCATCTCCTCCATCACTCACATCCCCCCCTTTCCCCTGTTCTCCTTCTCTCCTTCTTACTCTAGAGGTTTATACCCCATTGAGTATATATACTGTTTCCTCTCTGAGCCACCTCTGATGAGAGTGAAGGTTCCCTTATTCCACCTTGCCTTCCCCCCTTTCAGATCATTGCAATAGCTCATTGCAATAAAAAATTTTATTATATGAAATATCTCAGCCTATTCTACCTCTCCTTTCTCTTTCTCCCCTTACATTTCTCTTTTAGCCATTGGCTCCATTTTTACAATATATTATATCTTCAAATTCAGCTCTCTCCTGTGCTTCATTTATAAAAGCTCCTTCTACCTGCTCTATTAAATGAGAAGTTTCATATGAGTATTATCAGTATCATTTTTCTGTGCAGGAATACATGCAGTTCATCATCATCTAGTCCCTCATATTTTACCCTTCTCTTCCATTCTCTATGCTTCACCTGAGTCCTGTATTTGAAGAACAAACTTTCTGTTCAACAGGAACAACTGAAATTCCCCAGGTTGATTGTAAATCCACCTTTTCCCCTGGAAGAGGATGTTCAGGTTTACTGGGTAGTTGATTCTTGGTTGCATTCTGAGTTCTTTTGCCTTCTGGAATATTATATTCCAAGCCCTATGAGCCCTTAATGTAATTGCTGCTAAGTCCTATGTGATCCTGACTGCAGCTCCACGATATTTGAATTGTGTCCTGGCTGCTTGTAATATTTTCCTCTTTGACTTCAGAGTTCTGGAACTTGGCTATAATATTCCTGGGGTTGGTTTTTTTTTTTTTTGATCTTTTTCCAGGGAGAGATTGGTATATTCTCTCAATTTCTATTTTTCCCTCTGCTTCTAGGATATCTGGGCAAAAACATTTAATAAATTTTTTATGAAAAAATGCAAATACTCCCCCAAAACCAAAAACACTCAAGAAAAGGAGAATGTAATACAAGTTAACTAGTACTAACTACCAGGGATAGTGAATGAGATGAATGGTCAAAGAACCTTTTTTTTTTTTTTTTTTTTTTTTTTTTTTTTTTAGGTTTTTGCAAGGCAAATGGGGTTAAGTGGCTTACCCAAAGCCACACAGCTAGGTAATTATTAGGTGTCTAAGGCTGGATTTGAAGTCAGGTACTCCTGACTCCAGGGCGGGTGCTCTATCCACTGCACCACCTAGCTTCCCCATGGGCAAAGAATCTTGATGGGAACTTAGAGGGAATAGAAGAATTATGAGGTTATAGTATTTTGTATGTTGAAACAAATCATTAAATGGATAATAAATAATAATAAATAGGCATTAAGCAAGCTGGATTGTAATGATTGTTTTTTATTTAAAAAACATTTAATGCATTTAAAAATCAATTAATTTTTAGCTTCCTCATGTTTCATCTTCAAATACTACTAGCTTCATGCTTGTAAGGTTCTCTCCAAATGGCACTCTGTCATCTTGGTGAGCTTTTCTTTTATTAAATCTATAAGCAAGATTTTATAAACATCAAGATTAAACATAATCAAAGCCTAATCCTTTCTTTTTAATCCAACAATTGAATTTCCTTGGCAAATTTGAAGCATTTGTTTCACTGTTCCTTTTAGAAGAAAATCTGGTAATGTCTCTTGTTTTTTCAATTATTTTATTATTACATTATATTGTAATATTATATTCTGTAGCTGTTCGTTGTTGATCAAAAGGAAACCTAAAATTACAATTTATTTTGAGGCAATCAGAGGTAAGCAACTTTCCCAGAAAAGTGTTTGAACTCAGGTCCTCCTGACTGGTCTCTATTGTGCCACCTTAGGTGCTCCCCAAACTACATTTTAAATGGACGACTAGAGTCAGAGAGCTTCCTTGAGTTTAAATATCAACTTTTCTATAAAGATCTTGAGTAAGTCATTAACTTGAATAAGCCATTTAATTCATCTAGGCCTCCATTTTTGTCCCTTGAAAATCAAGAGGGCTGAACAAGATGATATAGATTCTAGAAGGTTCCTTCCAAGTCAATATTCTATGATCTGTGATTCATAAAAAAATACATAAAAATACATCATGCTGCATTACATCATTTGTTTGCTAGAACATCAAACTTGGATTGATAAGGTCACAGACTTATTTGGGTAGATTTCTACTTTGAGAGCAAACACTTCTCTCTTCCTTTTTTATCCTTAGTGTTTTACTCAGTTTCTGGCAAATAGTAGGCACTTAATAAATTATTATTGACTGATTCTTCCTCAGTCCTTAGCAGTTTCTGACATATAGAAGGTGCTAAATAAATGCTCATTGACTGACTTTGCCTAATCCTATTTCTTTTTTTTTTTTGTTTGTTTTTTTTTAGGTTTTTACAAGGCAAATGGGGTTAAGTGGCTTGCCCAAGGCCACACAGCTAGGTAATTACTAAGTTGTCTGAGACCGGATTTGAACCCAGGTACTCCTGACTCCAGGGCCGATGCTTTATCCACTGTGCCACCTAGCCGCCCCTAAATCATATTTTTTTATAAATAAATTCTTTTAATTTTATTTTAGTCAATGGGGTTAAGTGACTTTCCCAAGGTCACACAGCTACGCAATTATTAAGTGTCTGAGGTCAAATTTGAACTCAGGTCTTCCTGACTCTATGGCCAGTACTCTATCCACTGCACCCTTAAATCCTATTTCTGACATACTAAGGGTATACTTTAGTATGACTAAAATTTTGTTGAATACTAACCATGCAAATGTACCTGATTGTACCTGAACTTGGAATCAATCCAATGATTGGTCATTGGTCATTGATTACCAATTAGTGAACAAGTCCCAGTATTTGATTCAATTTAGCATGTATGAAGCTTTATTAAGTACATACAAATTGGCATTGTAGTTCAGTAGAAAGAATGTTGGAATTAGGGTCACAGAAGTTGAATTCATATCTCTATGTCTTCTACTATCTGGTTTGCTTTTTTAAACACAAGAAGCAAAATAATCCTTGCCAGGAACTGGAGGTACAAGCAAAAAATAAAGTAGTGGGGCAGCTAGGTGACGCAGTGGATAGAACACTGGCCCTGGAGTCAGAAGTACCTGAGTTCAAATCCGGCCTTAGACACTTAATAATAACCTAGCTATGTGGCCTTGGGCAAGACAACACCATTGCCTTGCAAAAACCTAAAAAAATAAAGTAGTTCCTGCCTTTCAAGAATTTATTGCTTATTAAATTCAAGAGGATTGTAATATGTGTTTAGGTACAAAATATATAATGATGATAGTAATTATAATAATATATATCATTATTTTCATTGTTATCATCTTGTCTCCTGAAGAACTTGTATTCACATACAGAAGAACTCAACCTGGATGAAGGAGCTAGATGGTGTAATAACCCTGGAGTCAGGAGGACCTAAGCTCAAATCCAACCTCATACACTTGATGCTCACTTGCTGTGTGACCTTGAGCAATCATTTAACCCCATTGCCTTGCAAAAAACAAAAAAAAAAGACACAAAAAAGAAAAAAAGAAGTTAACCTGGAACAACTGCTTGGTTTAAGATCTGAAAGGCAGTACATTGTCACCTTATTTGTTTAATTTATATGCAGAGCACATCATACAAGATGCCGGGCTAGATGAAATTGAGGTTGCTGGGAGGAATATCAACAATTTCAGCTATGCAGATGACATCACTCTAATGGCAGAAAGTGAAGTAAAATTAAGAAGCCTCTTGATGAGAGAAAAAGTGTAAAAGCCGACTTGAAGTTTAACATAAAAAAAAGTAAGATCTTGGCAACTTGTCCCATCACTTCCTGGCAAATAAAGGGAGAAGAAATGGAAATAATATCAGATATTATATTCTTGGGATCAAAGATCACTGCAGATGGCAACTGTAACTATAAAATTAAAAGACATTTGCTCCTTGGAAAGAAAGCTATAGGAAATATGGACAGTATATTAAGAAGCAGAGGCATCATGTTGCCAACAAAGATCCATATAGTCAAAACTGTGGTTTTCCCAGTAGTTATGTATAACTGTGAGGAAAATTGATTACCGCAGAATCAGTGCTTTCAAATTGTAGTACTGGAGAAGACTTTTGAGAATCTCTTGGACAACAAAGAGATCAAACTTTCAATACTTAAATTAATTCAGATTATTCCCTGGAATGTTAGATACTAAAGATTAAGTTTAAACTTTGTCCACATAATGAGAAGATAAGACTCATGGGAAAAGATCCTGAAGTTTGGAATGATTGGAGGCAAAAAGGAGAAGTGTATGGCCGATGATGAGATAGATAGTATCTTGAAAGCAACGAAGATGAACTTGAATAGATTTGGATAGATAGCAAAAGACAGTAAGACTTGGCATGTTATGGTTTTATAGGTCATAAAGAATTGGTCACAACTGAACAACAACAACAAACATCATTTATATAGCTCTTTAAGCTTAAATACTTTATACACACACACACACACACACACACACACACATATATATGTGTGTGTGTATGTCTGTTTGTGTATATGGATATGGATATAAATATATAACAGGTGCCCAAAGTCTTAGTATTGTTTTAAGCTACTGAAACACTAAGACTTTTGGCATAATCCTTATAATTTGGTCCAAAATTAATGAAAAATATTTTACCAGGGTGGGGATAGGGGATGAGTAACAACCAAGGAAATCAGGAAAGACAACTTGCATGACCAACTGGCTAGCTATATATCATGACAAGAAGCCTACAAGACTTATTTACATTTGTCATATCCTTTTGGGATATGATTCATTGTCCCTATCAAGAATTAAATTTTTAAAAAAGTTTGTAAGTTTTAGCAACTAAATGCTTTTGGCAGATGAAGCTTTGAGGAACAGTAAAAATTTGATGCAGACCTGTTTTTATAGCCTGGATATCAGAAAACTTTGCTGTCATATCTAAGCCACCTATAAGATTATTTTGGCCCTGACTCAGGAACAATTCTGTACTTAAGGTTAGGGGAATATAGAAGGTACATAAGAGTCTTGGGTCAATAGCTTCCTGGGAATCTTAGTACTGGTTCTGTTCTGACTTCATACCCTAATTCTATTAACTCATCTTAGGGGAGAATTATCATTATTTGCTTCTAGAACTCTCTGTGACTGATTGACTGCCTGACTGGATCATGAATAATCACCAACCCTGTTCCTATTCATTTGGAAACACTGCATCTTAGACTATGGTTGGACTTTGACTAATGATACTGACATTATGTCTGTCTTCTCACTTGAAGACTGATCTCTAAATTTGGGACCTTGCTTCACATCCATGATCTTGTGTGCCTATGCTTCAAAATACAATTCCAGTCTTAATCCTATATTCTAACATCTTGTTTGATCTTGTGAGTCTACCACCATTTTAATCATCATAATATTAGTTAGCATTCAATATATCATTTTATGTATGTAATCTCTTTTGAACTTGATAGCAATCCGTGAGGTTAATGAGTCCTAATCTTTTCTGGTTCAATCTATTTTGTCTCTACCCAAACCCTAGTTCTCATAGAATCAATTAATACTGAATGTTATCTCATGGATAAAACAACATATGCACAGCAATACATGCCAAGAGACCTACATTAGAGTCTCTTTGATAGTAAATAGTTGTATAACCTTGGATAATTCATTTTCCCTCTGGTCCTGTAAAATTTAAGTTGTACTATGTCCTCTTTCAGGCTCTTTCAGGCTCTGAAACTTTAGATCTTATGATCTAGATGGGGGGCAATTTACTAAACACCCATAAAAGTGAGCACAATTGAAGTACTCATTAAGATGATCCCTCTGGGATGAGTGGGTAAGGCAGGTATATAGCTGGTTCTTTGGATACTTGCTGAGAAAGACCACAATAGCAGCAAGCACAGAGTAAAGCTTTCAATCACACTTTAATAAGGCATAGAAAATTCTGAGACAAGCTATGTAGGGGGTACAGAGGCAGAGGGGGTAGAGAAACATATCATGAGGCAATAGCTATCAGGTAATGGAGAAAGGCAAGCAGTGTGAGGAACAAAATGAAAAGGGCAGAGGCACAGAGAGTCACATAACCATGTATTAGAGTTGGGAGTCCTTGGGGAGCCAGATGGAGCTGCTCAAGGTGGGAGGAATTTAGGGTCTTATTTTTGTGGGGTTTGGAGGAGGATATGTTAAAGAACTAAACCTTAGTTGGCATGATTTTAGTCTGTCCTTCTCCACATGGTGTCAGGGAATAATTTTCAGTTAATTTATGAGACAATTTGTAAAGTAGCTGTTATGTTTTCTTAAACTATAGGAGAGGCTGTAAGTGACCCCTAGGTTTCCCTCTACAATCTTCCTGCTATTGCTACTTTATATTAGCTACTTAAAATACCAACTAGAAGTTGGGGATAGTAGTCAGGGACTAGATCAAGATACAATGGTCTCAATACCTTACACCCTATATACCAAGGTAAGATCCAAATGGATACAGGATTTAGACATAAAAAAAATACTATAAGCAAATTAGAAAATCAAGGACTAGTTTACCTGTCAGAAAGGGAAGTAGTTCATGACTAAGGAGAGAACATCATTAAAAACAAGCTAGATGATTTCGATTATATTAAATTAAAAAGCTTTTGTACAGACAAAACCACTGTAACCAAGATCAAAAGAAATGTAGTAAACTGGGAAACAATCTTTACAACTAATGTTTCTGACAAAGGACTCATTTCTAAAATATACAGAGAACTGAGTCATATTTTTTATTTTTATTTATTTTTATTTTTTTTCAAGGCAAATGGGGCTAAGTGGCTTGCCTAAGGCCACACAGCTAGGTAATAATTAAGTGTCTGAGTTCACATTTGAACTCAGGTACTCCTGACTCCAGGGCTGGTGCTGTATCCACTGCGCCATCTAGCCACCCCTGAATCATATTTAAAAAAAAAAGCCATTCCCCAATTGACAAATGGTCAAAGGTTATGAAAAGGCAATTTACAGATGAGGAGATCAAAGCAATCCATAGTCATCTGAAAAATTGTTCTAAATCATTACTTATTAGAGAAATGAAAATTGAAGCTTCTCTGAGGTACCACCTTACACTTCTCAGACTGGTCAATATGACCAGAAAGGATAATGATCTTTGTTGGAAGGGTTGTGGGAAATCTGGTACACTGTTACATTGTTGGTGGAGCTTTGAACTCATCCAACCTTTCTGGAGAAAAATTTGGAACTACATCCAAAGGGCAAGAAAAATATGCATACTCTTTGATCCAGCAATACCATACTGGGTCTATACCCTGAAGAGATGATGAAAAAGGGTAAAAACATCACTTGTACAAAAATATTCATAGCAGCCCTGTTTGTGGTGGCAAAGAATTGGAAATTAAGTAAATGTCCTTCAATTGAGGAATGGCTTAGCAAATTTTGGTGTATGTATGTCATGGAACACTAGTGTTCTATTAGAAACCAGAAGGGACAGGAATTCAGGGAAGCCTGGAGGGATTTGCATGAACTGATGCTGAGTGAGATGAGCAGAACCAGAAAAACACTGTACACCCTAACAGCAACATGGGGGCAATGATCAACCTTGATGGACTCACTCATTCCATCAGTGCAACAATCAGAGAAAATTTGGAGTTGTCTGCAATGGAGAATACCATCTGTATCCAGAGAAAGAAGTGTGGAATTTGATCAAAGACTAAGGACTATTACCTTAAATTTAGAAAAAAACTGATATCTTATTGTCTGATTTTGCTATCTCTTATACTTTGTTTCATCCTTAAGGATATTATTTCTCTCTCATCACACTCAATTTGGATCAATTTATACCATGGAAACAATGTAAAGACTGACAAATTGCCTTCTGGGGGGGGCAGTGAGGGGAGGGAAGTATGATTAGGGGAAACATTGTAAAACTCAAAATAAATAAAATCTTTAGAATTAAAAAAGATACAATGGTCTCATTCATATTGCTTATTTTCATCACCACTATCTAAATATTTGTACCCCTCCACAAAGATTTGTTAATTTTAGTAATTGATCATCTGAATGAATAAGGAGTCACAGAATATAATTTGGGTGTAAAGGGGATTGCAAGGATATCAAGGTGATTCTTTTGGCTACTGATTTGAAATCCCTGATCAGTAAACCTTAAAAGAACAAATTGTCTCTCACTGTCTCTCACCCTTTCCATCTTTGTTTCTCTTTCTTTGACTCTTTGTCCCTGCTACTATTCTTTTTATCCCTTTCTGTGTCTCCTGTCTCTCCCTTCCTCTTCCTTTCTCTTTTTCTCTGTCTCTCTCTCTCTCTCTCTGCCTCCCTCCCATTTATCTCTGCCTCTTTCTCTGTTTCTATTTCTTTATCTGTCTCTCTCCTGCCTCCTTTTTTTCTTCTCCTTCTCCTCTTCCTTCTTGCTTCCTTTCCTTTGGCATATTCTTAGCTCCTTTCCTTCCCTATTCTCTCTTTTGTTCCCTTTCTCTCTTTCTTTGTTCTCTTGTCTTTTATTTCCTCTCTTTCTTTTTCAAATGAAAGGAGAAACTCTGCCCTAGACTCTATCTCTATAGATACTAGAAATGACTGAATATTGAAGTGAATAGTCAGATAATTTAGGCTCAAATCACCCATTCCTAAAAAATGGAGTTTAGTTCTTACGGTGTCTAGATTTGAAGCAGAAGACTGGCTGGTGGAGGGGCTGAGATCAATCAGCCTTAGGCAGGACCTATGTCAGGGCCAGTCACAAGGGATTACCATTGTAGCCAGATCTTGGGTAGTTAACCAACAGGTGTCAGAGACAAGTGATCACAGGTGGACTGGGGCTCCAGGCTAGAATACTAATAGATGCTTTACCACAGGCACAGACTGGCTAAGATGAAGTCATGGACAAGGAACAGAGTTGAAGAGGTGAGAGGACCTGATTGGAATAGGGCCAGATCTCAGAGACACACAAGAACTTCAGAAGTGGGCTCTGAGAGAGCAAGTAGGTCTTCTTGTACTATGCCAAGGTCAGCCTCTTTATTGGAGTGGGGGTGGGAATGTCCGATTTTTAAGGATCAGCCCCAAATGAAGTCTTGTTCCTTCCAAGGTGACATTTTGCAGCCTTCTCCATCTCTAATGAAAAGGATACCAAAAAACCCAAGAGCAGCAGTAGCAGCAGGTCAATTTATATAACACTTTAAAGTCTATAAAGTACTTTTTCTATAGTTTCTGGGCAGTTGTTTTTAGAGACTGTGCTCTGTATCATTTAGGAAGACATAGTCTAAGTCAAAGATTCAGAGGGATACTGATTTTTTTTCCCCCTGGGTCCCAATCAAAAATCTGACTGTGGAAATTTTTTACCTTAAAATGTAGTATAATGGAAAAAGCATCTGTCTCAGAGCAAAAGAACCTATAGAATAATACCTAACATTTTATATAGTCATCCTGTATAAAGGGTACTGTGTTAAGTATTTTGTAATTATTATCCTATTTGATCCTCTCAAAAATCCTGGGAGAGAAAGTGTTTTTATTATCACCATGTTACAGATGAGGAAATTGAGGCAAATAGGGATAAGTGATTCAACCAGGATCATATAGTTAGTAAGTATCTGAGGCCAGATTTGAACTCGGGAAGATGAGTCTACCTGGGTCCAGGTTCAGCACTCTGTGCACTATGTCTCTACCTAGCTGCCTCATTTTTCAACAATTAGTAGTAGCAAAATAAAACAGCATGGCATAATAATAGAGTATTTGACTTGGGACCTAGTTCTAAGTTTAGATTTTACCTCACAGAACTAGCTTTGTGATCAGTCTCTTTGGGTTCACTCATCTTTAAAAGAGGTGGTTTGTATGACTTAATGACTTTCAAGGTCCTTTCCAGCTTTAATATAATCTTTTTAATGGATATCAGTAAGAACAAAACAGCTCAACTTAAAACTATAAAAAGGTCCACAATTTGCAGTGATCCTGTATGCCACCACTCTTGATAGATAAATGACAATCTGATAAATATTCTGCCAGGTTGACACTAGTAAGATCAGGGTAGAATTAAGGACATTGACATCCTCTTTTAAGGAAGGAATTCATCTAGTTTACAGGAATCTTTTTAAAAAGGATTTACTAGAAAATAAGCCAATAGTTGTAGAAACCATTAGGTTCTAAAGGTTTCTGGAAGCGTATTATTAAGTGCTGATCTTTATCTAATCTGTGTCATCATCTTGGAGCAGCAGAAATGGAACCTGACATCTTAGATTGAAAAACTGTTAGAAGACAGAAAATACAATGAACATAATCTATAACTGGAATGCTGTCATTCCCGACTGTCTTTAGAATTGATTTGCTGGTAATTCAGACAAATTTTCAGAATTTTGAACCAATATGTAATTGAAGAGAAGAAAAAGAAAAAAATAAAGCATCTGAAGAAGAAGAACAAAGGTCATTTCATGTCTGTGAGAAGCAGTATGGCTGAGGGGATAGACCTCTGGCAATCTACTGCCTGGATGAACAAGTCTTTCTGAACAAGTCTTATTGATCTAGGTGGCTCTCTGACTCTCCATTTTAGAGATGGTGCTAACCAGCACTGGCAGAAGGAAAGTCCTCATTCAGGGAGTTCCCAGATCTCAAAGTCGCTATACCTAGCTCTACTCTATAATGAGTAAATTTAAGATCAACCAAGAAGATAATCTGGAAAGAGATATTAGTATTTAACACACAATGCCACTAATGAATGATTGATGGTAATTAGAAATGAAATCTTTCTCAGTATATAGGAGTTTATCTTTGATGAAACTTATTGCAAATGTCATTAAAAGTCATAAAAAGTTGAAGCTTGTTTACAAGGTTTACATTGATTCACTAACATTTATTATACGATTGTTTGGCATGATGATATTTGATCTTCTTTCTCAAAGAAGACCATGACATCAGGGAGGGGATGTCATGACAAGCATATGAATTGGATTTGAGTGCTAAGTCACTGACCTCATTTTCTTCTCCATGAACATCTGGGTCCAATGACCAGATATGAATCAGGATGGCTGGAAATGCCCTGGAGGAAAGGCAGTCAGAGTTAAGTGACTTGCCTAAGGTCACACAGCACTATCAGCTGTCCAAGGCTGGATTTGAACTCCTGTCCTCCTGATTCTGAAGCCAGAGGCTCTATCCACTATACCACTTGGCTGCCCTGGCAACATGATAGGCACCAGGGAAATACCAGCAAAATGGCAATTATACCTGCCTTCATGGAACTCGTATTCTAGGGCTTCATTCTACCTCTCCCTAATTCTATTGCATGCTCTTTTCAGATTACCTTTGTTCCTTATGTTCTCATTTCTTAGGTCTTTCACTTCAAAGCCCAAGGACAGTTTCAAAGCCCATGGTTACTGGAGCAGGAGGCTCTAGGCACTGGGATGAGGGAACTCCTGTGAAGCATGTAAACAGCAACTGGAGGTTGTCAGTTATATTAGGGGGAAGCCACTGAGCCCTGAGCAAAACATTTAATATTTAAAAGCTAATGTGGCATGGAAGCTGGTGCATCTTCTCTAATTCTGGGCTCTAATACCGCTGGTGCCCTGCTGCTACCACATAAAAATAAATGCTGCCAGCAGGCTCGGGAACACAGATTTGCATCAACAACTCACAGCAGTGGCAGAAATAGGGTTTTTGACATCTTGGGAAATGTGACTTTGCTGAGTAGATATTTCAGAATGCTGCACAACAGCAGACCAGGAGACCATTTTCACCTCACTATTTTCTTGAATATAAACTTTATGAATAATTCTCTTGCCTCTATCCAATTTATTAGGATGACTGAAATTTCCCTTGACCCACAAAATTTGCAATGGCCATATCCACATTTATTCTTTCATTGTCAAGTATACACATCTTCTCTAATTGCTGCCTCTATTGATAGACTAGGATAATGCAAAAATCTGTCAATAGCAAACATATCCAGAACTTCCAGAAAACTGTATCAAAAGAGAATCTTGAGAGGTCAAAAACATGCTACCAAAATTGTAACTGATATGGCATCACTAGGGCTTTCACCATGGTGGAAATGTGGGATGAGGCATACTTCCTGGATAACCACCTCACCTGCAAATACTCTTACCTGGTTTTAGTTTATCACCTCTCCATGTTTTATAATCATCAGGTTTATATCTCAGGGATCACAAGGACAGAATTGCCCTGACCTGGGGATCCAATGGGATAGATTGTAATCAATGGGGAAATAAGTATTGAAGATGACCTGTGCCAATTATGATACCCCTCCCCCAATCTTCTTCATTCCCTCCTTTCTATTGTACCCTTTGGAAACCTTCACTACTGTCAGCAGATTCCCCTACTCCCAAATCTTTGTTTCTTACATTTCTTCTGTCTTCTGGTTCTCACCAAAAATTATCTCTTCCAAAGACATTGTATCTCTTGACATTCTCTCCAAGTCTGACTGGGTATCTCTCATAGCCCCCTAATACACAGGGTGAGAAAGAGAAGGAGGAGGAGGAATTGGCATACTCTTAGCTCCATTCTGGCACTATTAGACCCTGCCTCTATCATCGATACTCATTACTAGCTCTTTAAAAGTCATTCCACCCTGTCCTAGTCCCCATTGCTATCATCTTGGGTCTCCAAATCCACTCTCCTCCACACTAAATTCAGTAGCTGGCTCACCATTTTTTACTAGTTCCAATCTCTGCCTCCATTCTTCCTATTGGCTTCCCAGTTTCCCACCTTGCTTTGCAGAAATTTCTAGCTAAATGCTGATTTGCTTCTCTACATTGGAGCTATTCTTTCTAGCTCCTTTATTTTCCTGGTATTACTCATTTCTGGCTAATCTTCATCTCCAGATCCTCCTAGGTCCCCATCACTGCTACCTCTCCTTCCCTCAGTTTTAGTTCCTGCAATCCTCCCTTCCAGCAGGTAGTCATTTCATTTTAGGCTCTCCTCAATCTTCTTCAGTTTTGTCATTCTCTCAATCCCTAGAAGTAGCTGCTTATTCCTCTTTGTAGAGGACTAGCTACTGTATCAAGTGACCTATATGGATCAACCTTGTACACCATTACTCTTATTGATTTTGTATGACAGTTCCCCCATCTCTAGTCCTCATGCATAAGAGGCCCTTCACAGGTTAAATGAATTCTAGGTGCCTTACCAGTGAGTCATCTTGGATTTCAACTACCTAAGGGTCACAATAACTTATTACTATATGCTTTTTCTTTCCATCAGTAGGTTGGTGGTATGGCTTCCCACATCAGAACTTCCCACTGGGTCTAGGGGAGGGTTCTTTACCTTTTTTTTGTGAAATGGACACCTTTGCTGAAGTCCATGGATTCCTTCTCAGAATTTTAGATGTATGAAATAAACCACATATCTTATAAAGGAAACCAATTAAATTGCAACAATGTCATCAAAACATTAAAAAGACAAGTTCATGAATCTCTGAATCAAGGGGCTTCTGGAAGATAATCTTGTTTGTTCTTTCTCCCCCTCACCTCTATATCTTTCCCTCCCTCCCTTTCCCACATCTCCTTCTCCCTCTCTTCCTCCTTCCTTCCTTTACTTTTCCCACAGGATAGCTGGGTCAAGTCATTTTCTGAAATATCTAAACAAGGTAAGAAGGGTAGAGTCATTGCTGCCTGAACATTGGAGGAGTGGGGGGAGGGGTAGCAGGAAAGAGAAAGAAAAAGTGAGAGATGTTGTAAGCCTTTTATATGCAAACAATAAAGTAAGATGTTCACCTGTTCAAGAGATACAAAACTTCTGTTCTAAATGATGGAGCCCAAACTGGAACCATTGTAGCACCTCCTAACCATGTGTACCACAGCTGCTAATTTGGGAAAGAAGATGAATAACTTGATCAGAGTGAGAGCTGTAAACACTGTAAATGCTGAGGATTTGATTCTTCCTCCTCTCAAATTCTCTCTCTCTCTCTCTCTCTCTCTCTCTCTCTCTCTCTCTCTCTCTCTCTTTCTCTCTGTCTGTCTCTCTTCCTATTCCCTCTCTCCTCTTTTTTTATAGAGCTCCCCCTCACTCCATTTTGCATCTTATATTGTCTTCAAATATAGGGTAGATGCCAGAAGAACAGGTAGCAGAATTCATCAGGTATCTAAGCTAGGCAACCCCAGCTTTCAGAGGAACTCCCCTCTTTCTCCCTTCTCCTTGCCTTATACTATTTCAGGTAAGAGGCTAGAAAAGCAAGAGCTGTGAGAGCACAGAATGGAAGTTAACAGGAAGATGAGAGTTCTTTCACAGACTTTTACCTTATAGCCAACTCTTAAGTAATGAACCTACTACACAGCATAAGGTATACTTGTAATAGTGTAGCTATTAAGATTTTATTAGTAGATGTGACCCAGCATAATTTGGAGATACAATTTCAGAGCCAGTGTTTAAAAACTAAGTGATTGCCTTAAAAATATTCATAAGCTATGAAAATATGCTTTGCTTTGACTTGACTAAAAGTTCAAGACTATTTAGACAACAGCTGGCATTTGTGTTTGCCCAGGCCAGCAGAAAATGCATCTCTGGAAAGAGATTAAGGAGCTAAATCAAATGACTGAAAGATTAATTAAATCAGAATTTACATGTGATGACAGAAAAAAAGACAGTTATATTGATGGACTTGCTTGAATTAGCATTTAGCCACACAAATGTTTTCAATAGTGTCTTTAACTATGTTGTCCTATATGCCTATGAATCTTATTTTATATTCCTTATATTCCCCTGGCCCACTATTTGGGATATGAGTATCTTGAGTAGTCTGTTTACCATTGGGAATGGATTTGTGTTAAGCCATCCATTCCTCCCTGCTCTGTGGATGATAGCACAGATTTGTTTATCTTGGTTAATAAATGATAAGTAGGTCATTTAACCAGCATTAAGATAATAGTTTATGGCTTCAGGGAGAAATGCAGGGTGTCCCTCCATGCTTGACTCCAGAATTTTAGGATGTTGCTTAATATGTTCTTTTTTTCTTCTTTTTTTAAAATTTATTTTTATTGAAGATATTATTTGAGTTTTACAATTTTCCCCCAATCTTGCTTCCCTCCCCCCCAACAGAAAGCACTCTGTCAGTGTATACTTAGTTTCCATGTTGTACACTGATCCAAATTGAGTGTGATGAGAGAGAAATCATATCCTTAAAGAAGAGACAAGAAGTCTAAGAGGTAACAAGATCAGACAATAAGATATCTGGTTTTTTCCTAAAATAAAGGGAATAGTTCTTGCACTTTGTTCAAACTCCACAGCTCCTTATCTGGATACAGATGGCACTCTCCTTTGCAGACAGCCCAAAATTGTTCCCGATTGTTGCACTGATGGAATGAGTGAGTCCTTCAAGGTCACTCCCATGTTGCTGTTAGGGTATCCAGTGTTTTTCTGGTTCTGCTCATCTCACTCAGCATCAGTTCATGCAAATCCCTCCAGGTTTCCCTGAAATCCTGTTCCTCCTGGTTTCTAATAGAACAATAATGTTCCATGACATACATATATCACAGTTTGCTAAGCCATTCCCCAACTGAAGGACATTTACTTGATTTCCAATTCTTTGCCACCATAAACAAGGCTGCTATAAATATTTTTGTACAAGTGATGCTTTTACCCTTTTTCATCATCTCTTCAGGGTATAGACCCAGTAGTGGTATTGCTGGGTCAAAGGGTATGCACATTTTTGTTGCCCTTTGGGAGTAGTTCCAAATAGCTCTCCAGAAAGGTTGGATGAGTTCACAGCTCCACTAATGGTGTAATAGTGTCCCAGATTTCCCACAAACTTTCCAACAATGATCATTATCCTTTCTGGTCATATTGGCCAATCTGAGAGGTGTGAGGTGGTACCTCAGAGAAGCTTTAATTTGCATTTCTCTAATAATTAATGATTTAGAGCAATTTTTCATATGGCTATGGATTGCTTTGATCTCCTCATCTGTAAATTTCCTTTGCATATCCTTTGACCATTTGTCAATTGGGGAATGGCTTTTTGTTTTAAAAATATGACTCAGTTCTCTGTATATTTTAGAAATGAGTCCTTTGTCAGAATCATTAGTTGTAAAGATTGTTTCCCAATTTACTACATTTCTTTTGATCTTAGTTACAGTAGTTTTATCTGTGCAAAAGCTTTTTAATTTAATGTAATTGAAATCATCTAATTCGTTTTTGGTGATGTTCTCCAACTCTTCCTTAGTCATAAACTGCTCCCCTTTTCATAGATCTGACAGGTAAACTAGTCCTTGATCTTCTAATTTACTTATAGTATTGTTTTTTAATGTCTAAATCCTTTATCCATTTGGATCTTATCTTGGAATAGAGTGTGAGATGTTGGTATAATCTAAATTTCTTCCATACTAACTTCCAATTTTCCTAGCAGTTTTTATCAAAGAGGGAGTTTTTATCCCAATAGTTGGACTCTTTGGGTTTATCAAACAGCATATTACTAAAATCATCCCCTACTTTTATACTTACTCTATTCCACTGGTCCACCTTTCTATTTCTTAGCCTATACCAAACATTTTTGAAGACTGATGCTTTATAATATAATTTTAGATCAGGTAGGGCTAATCCCACTTCTTCTGCAGTTTTTTCATTAATTTCCTGGAAATTCTTGACTTTTTATTTCTCCATATAAATTTACTTACAATTTTTTCTAACTCATTAAAGTAATTTTTGGAATTTTGATTGGTAGGGCACTAAACAGGTAGTTTAGTTTTGGTAGAATTGTCATTTTTATTATATTAGCTCTACCTATCCATGAGCAGTTGATATTTGCCTAGTTATTTAAATCTGATTTAATTTGTGTGAGAAGTGTTTTATAATTGCTTTCAAAAAGTTTCTGAGTCTGTCTTGGCAAATAGACTCCCAAGTATTTTATATTGTCTGAGGTTACTTTGAATGGGATTTCTCTTTCTAGCTCTTCCTGCTGTATCTTGCTAGACATATATAGAAAAGTTGAGGATTTATGAGGGTTTATTTTATAACCTGCAACTTTACTAAAATTGCTAAGTAGTTTTTTGGATGATTTCTTGGGATTCTCTAGGTATAACATCATATCATCTGCAAAAAAAAGTGGGAATTTTGTTTCTTCCTTCCCAATTCTATTTCCTTCAATTTCTTTTTCTTCTCTAATTGCTGAAGCTAACACTTCTCATACAATAATGAATAGTAGTGGTGATAATGGGCACCCTTGTTTCACCCCTGATCTTATTGGGAATGCCTCTCCCCTCTCCCCATTGAATATAATGCTTGTTGATGGTTTCAGATAGATATTGCTAATTATTCTAAGGAACAGTCCATTTATTCCTACACTCTCTAGTGTTTTTAGTAGGGATGGATGTTGTATTTTGTCAAAAGCTTTTCCAGCATCTATTGATATGATCATATAATTTCTGATAGGTTTGTTGTTGATATAATTGAGTATACTAACAGTTTTCCTAATATTGAACCAATGCTGCATTCCTGGAATGAATCCTACTTGATCATAATGTATTATTCTAATGATAACTTGTTGTAATCACTTTGCTAAGATTTTATTTAAGATTTTTCCATCTATATTCATCAGGGAGATAGGTCTATAATTTTCTTTCTCTGTTTTAACTCTTCCTGGTTTAGGTAACAGCACCATATTGGTTTCATAGAAAGAGTTAGGCAGAGTTCCATCTTTTCCTATTTTTCCAAAGAGTTTATATAGAATTGGAACCAATTGTTCCTTAAATGTTTGGTAGAATTTGCTTGTGAATCCATCAGGCCCTGGAGATTTTTTCTTAGGGAGTTCAATGATGGCTTGTTGAATTTCTTTTTCTGAAGTAGGGTTGTTTAGGTATTTAATCTCTTCTTCATTTAACCTGGGCAACTTATATTTTTGTAAATATTTATCCATTTCACTTAGATTATCAAATTTATTGGCATAGAGTTGGGCAAAATAATTTGGAATTATTACTTTAATTTCCTCCTCATTGGTGGTGAGTTCACCTTTTTCATTTATGATACTAGCAATTTGGTTTTCTTCTTTCTTTTTTTAAATCAAATTGACCAGAGGTTTATCAATTTTATTGGTTTTTTCATAATTCCCACTTTTGGTTTTATTTATTAATTCAATAGTTTTTGCTTTCGATTTTATTAATTTCTCCGTTAAGTTGTAGAATTTCTAATTTGGTATTTAATTGGGTATTTTTAATTTGTTCTTTCTCTAATTATTTTAGTTGTATATTTAGTTCATTGATTTCCTCTTTCTCCAATTTATTCATGTAAGCATTTAAAGCTATAATATATCCCCTGAGAGTGGCTTTGAATGAATGCCATAGGCTTTGGTATGTTGTTTCATTATTATTATTATCTAGGATAAAATGGTTAAGTTCTATAATTTGTTTTTTGGTCCATTCATTTTTTAAAATGAGGTTATTCAGTTTTCAATTTGTTCTGGGTCTATATCTCCTTGGCCCAGTATTGCATATGACTTTTATTGCATTGTGATTTGAGAAAGATGTATTCACTATTTCTGCCTTTCTGCAGTTGATCATTGGGTTTTTATGTCCTAGTACATGGTCAATTTTTGTATAAGTTCCATGTACTGCAGAGAAGGCATATTCCTCTCTATCCCCATTCAGTTTCCTCCATAAGTCTACCATATCTAATTTTTCTAACAATCTACTTACATCCTTAACTTCTTTCTTGTTTATTTTATGATTCAATTTATCTAGATCTGATAGTGGGTGGTTGAGGTCTCCCACTAGTAGAGTTTTGCTGTCTATGTCTTCCTGTAGTTCTTTCAGCTTCTCCTCTAAGAGTATGGATGCTATCCCACTGGGTGCATATATATACATATATATATATATATATATATATATATATATATATATATATATATTCAGTATTGAAATACCTTTATTGTCTATGGTACCTTTTAGGAGGATAAAGTTTCCTTCCTTATCTCTTTTAATGCTATCTCTTTTTGCTGCTGTTTTGTCTGAGATAAGGATTGCTACCCCTGCTTTTTTTACTTCAGCTTAAACAAAATATATTTTGCTCCAACCTTTTACCTTTACTCTATATGTATCTCTCTTCTTCAAATGAGTTTCTTGTAAGCAGCATATTGTAGGATTTTGGTTTTTAATCCACTCTGCTATTCGCTTGTGTTTTAAGGGAGAGTTCATCCCATTCACATTCAAAGTTATGATTACTAATTCTTTATTGCCCTCCATGCTATCTTCCCTCTGTATTTTTCCCCCTTTCCCACTTTATCCATATTCCCCAGTATTTTGTTTCTGAATACCACCCCCTTCAGTGTTTGCCCTCCTATATCACCCCTTCCCCTTTCTTTCCCCTTTCCTTTTTTCCCCTTTCCCTTCCCTTCCTTTTGTTAGTTCCCCTTTTTCTCCCTGCTCCCCTTCCCTTTCTCCATCCCCCCTCCCATTTTCCCCTTTTAATACTTGAAATGTTAGATGTTTTATAAGTTAACTGAGTATGTGTAGGTTTTACTTTAAGCCAAGTCTGATGAAAAGAAGATTCAGGTGTTTCTCATCTGCTCCCTTATTTCCCTCTATTACCTTAGGTATTTTGTACCTCTTAGTGTAATGAGATTTACCCCATTAAATCCCCTCCCTCCTCCTGTCTCTTCCCCCCTTTTTAAGGAGGTAATGTTTTTTAGATCATTCTATCTGAGTCATAGAAAATTCTGAGTATCTGTCACTTCTAGCTATGTATATTCTATCTAATAGAGTTAAAATTCTTGAGAATTATTAGAGTCTTTCTCCCAAGTGGGGTTAAAGCCAGTTATATCCCATTAGATAACTGTCTCATGGATAGATAATGAATGTCCATCATTTCTGGCTAGGTATATTCTCTCTGTTAGAGTTACAATTCTCAAGATTAATGAGAATCTTTTTCTCCATGCTGGGATATAGTCAGTTTCAACTTATTGGATAGCAGTTTTTTTTCCTTTTACAACCCCCCACTTTTTTTACATTTTCATGTGTCTCTTGAACCTCCTGTTTGATGTCCAAATTTTCTATTTAGCTCTAGTCTTTTCATCAGGAATTTTTGGAATTGTTCCATTTTGTTAAATGTCCATCTTTTTTCCCTGGAAGAGAAGGCTCAGCTTTGCAATAGTGGATTCTTGGCTGCATTCCAAGCTCCCTTGCTCTTTTAAATATCTCGTTCCAGGCCCTTTGATTCCTTAATTTTGATGCAGCCAGGTCCTGCATAATCCTTACTTTGGCTCCTTGATATTTAAATTGTTTCTTTCTGGATGCTTCCAGGATTTTCTCTTTTATCTGATAGTTCTGGAATTTGGCCACAACATTCCTTTATGTTTTCATTTTAGGATCTTTTTTCTGGAGGGGATTGATGTATTCTTTCAATAACTACTTTGCCCTCTGGTTCCATGATATCAAGGCAATTTTTCATCACTAGATCCTGTAATATTAAGTCCAGGCTTTTTTTCTCTTCAATGTTTTCAGGAAGTCCAATAATTCTCAGGTTGCCCATCCTCAATCTATTCTCAAGCTCAGTGGTTTTGTTGATGAGGTATTTTACATTTTCTTCTATTTTTTTCTATTTTTTGATTTTGTTTAACTGGCTCTTGCTGTCTCATGGAGTCATTTGTTTCTGCAGACTCCATTTTTTTTAGGGAGGAGTTTTCTTCATTAACCTTTTGCAACTTTTTTTCCAATTGCTCAATTCTACTTTTGAAAGAGCTTTCCATTTGACCAATTGAGGTTTTGAGAGAATTATTTTCTTTTTGCATTTGCCCAATTGAGGATCTGAGAGAATTATTCTCATTTTGTATTTGTCCAATTGAGGATCTGAGAGATTTATTCTCCTTTTATATTTGTCCAATTGTATTTTCTAAGGATTTGTTTTCTTGTTGCAAGGTATTAATTGTCTCTCCCAAATTTTCCAGTTGATTTTTAAGCTCCTTCCTTATTTCTTCAAAGAAGTCTTTCTGTGCTGAAGACCAGATTGTATTCTCCTCAGAGGTTCTAGGTCTCTCTGAGTTAGGGTCTTTCCCTTCCAAAAATTTTTCTATGGATCCAACTTTCTGCTGACCCTTCTTCATTTTGCTAAGACCTTGAGTTGGGGAGGGACTGGTTCACAGGGGCTTGGGATTGCTAAAGGCTTTACTCACTGAATGCAATTTCTCTGGCTGGCCAGTAGGAGGTGCTGATTGTTTTCTCTGGAGTGTCTGTGACCTTGATTGAGGCCTTCTTCCTTTGCTTGAAGGGAGGAGTTGGAGCTATTGAATTCTTTTGCCTTCAATCAATGGTGCTCTTTAGCTTGGCCTGAGGTCATTCCTCTCCCTATTGTCAGCTGGGCTGGTTCTGCTCACACACCTGTGCCTGAGGCAGAAGTAGTCTGCAATTATTTGTCCTGGAAAGAGGCCTCAGCCACAATGGTGGCAAGGACTCAGAGTTCCTCAGCCCAGAGGAGCCCAGGGATGGTGTCCGCAGCTCTCCTGCACTGGAACTCTCCCCCCAGCCCTGTCAACAAGATCCAGAGGGACAGCACCAACACCAGTGCCTCTGCTCCCTAGTTGACTCAAGCCCCTGCTATCTAGCCCCACCTCTGATCCAGCAGGTCCGGCTCTCAGGCCCTCAGATTCCTGGCTCCAATTCAGCTGCTAATCTGGCTGATCTGGGGCTGATCCTCCCTCTGAGCCTGGACTCACCCACCCAAATTCATACAATGCTGCTGCAGGAGACAAATCCTAAGGTAGATGTTCTTTCTCCTGGCTTTTCTTTCTGGGTTTTGTGGGTCAGATTTCTGTTAAGAGGTTTATTTCATATGATAAATGGGGAAAGATCAGGAGACTTTAGAACTGTGCCTGTCTTCTCTCCGCCATCTTGGCTGGAAGTCTTTAATATGTTCTTTAAAAAGAAACCATAGAGGTAGCTAGGTAGTGTAGTGGATAGAGCCCCCCCCCCCCCCCCGCAGAGTCAGGAGGACCTGAGTTCAAATTCAGTATTGGACACTAGATAATTATCTGTGTGACATTGGGCAAGTCATTTAACCCTATTGCCTTGCAAAAACCAAAAAGAAAATAAAATGGAACCTTAGGTCCTGCTCCAGAGAGCTGAAGTTCTATGATCAAAGAAATGTTCTAGTGATCTTAGAGACTATCCTGGAAGCTAGGTAGCATAGGGATGGAACACTGATGCTTTGGAATCAGGAAGACCTGAATTCTAATCCTGCCTCACTCAGAGATTTACTAGTTGTACAACACTGGAAAGTCAATCAATGATTCATCTGTTAAATGAGCAGGATTGAGCCAGCTAGATGAGCTTTAAAGTACTTTTTAGCTTGAAAACCACAATTATTTTCAGGCCAGTTCTTTTACTTTGTAAGTGAGAAAATTATAGTAAAGTGAGTTGCTTGAAAATCACACAAGAAATAAAATACAAAGCAGAGGTAGAATTCAAGCCCAAGTCTCCTCACTCCAAATCCCCATTGCCTCCATTTCCATGTTTTGAAGATGTGTTTTAAATTTGATTCAATCCAAGCCAACAAGAAGATTTATGAAGATCCCTGGCATGATGCTAGGAACTGGGGATGCACAGTTTTGAATTTTGAAATGATGATGACTGTTTCAAAAGGATGAAATAACTTCTTCCTACAAAGAGTCTGTATGCTTTTGATGCAATTCAGGACCTTGGATATAGTTGTATATGGATCCATAATAACAATTCTAACATTTATATAGTATTTTAAGGTTTGTAAAGTACTTTAAAAATATGTCATCTCACAACAATCATGGGTTATTGTTGATGTTGTTGGGTTATTACCCTGTTTGGAATTTTCTTAGAAAGATATTGCAATGGTTTTCCATTTCCTACTTTAGGTCATTTCACAGATGAGGAAACTGAGGCAACCAGGGTAAAGTGACTTGCCCAGGGTCACAGAACTAGTATGTGTCTGAGGCCAGAATTGAACTTTGAAAGCTTAGTCTTCTTGACTGCAGGCCTGATGCTCTATCCACTATGGTGCCACCAAGCTGCCCCTACAACTTTGGGAGATAAATATTATTATTTTATCCCCATTTTATAGATGAGGTAAATGAGTGGGCAGTATCCCACAACATGTTAAGAATCTGAGGCTAGATTTGAACTTGAGTCATTCCTAATTCTAGGTACAGCATTACTTACCACAACCAAATAACACAAAGCCTGTGTGAAGTAGTTTTGGAGTGAAAGAGTGCTAATGACTGACCAGGGTTGGGGTGGAGAGGGGAATAGTTAGGAAATGTCACTTGTAGAATCTGGCTCCTGTCTGCACTTTGAAGAGAGTCTGAGACTCTGTGATGAGGAGGGAGTCCATTTCAGGCAAGAGGGTCATTTTTTAAAAAGATCCAGAATTATAGTATCAGATAGTGAACAGATAACAACTAGTTTATTTGGAAGAGAGAATATGTGGAGAGAAGTAATATGGAATGACTAGAAAGGTAGATGAGAATCAATTATGATTGCTTAGAGTGATGGGTTTGTATTTTGTTCTAGTGGTAATAATGAACTGTGTTTGTGTGTGTGTGTGTGTGTGTGTGTGTGTGTGTGTGTGTGTGACAGAGAGAGAGACAGAGAGAGACAGAGAGAAGGAGAGAAGAAAGGAGAGAAGGCAGAGACAAAGACAGAGGTAGACAGACAGAGAGAGAGAAGAAAGACTTAAAGAAACAGAGAGAAGGGGAAAGGAGAATCAGAGAGGGATAATAGAGAGATGGAGACAGAGACAGAGAAATATAGATCTTTCTTTTAGGAATATTGTTTGGGCATCTCTTCAGAGAATGGATTAGAGGAGAAGACCAAATAGGGGACAATTGCAATAGTGATAAGATGATAAGGATCTGAAATGGGTGACAAAATAATAAAAATGCTAGAGTGCTATGGAGATAGAATTGACAAAACAGGAGCTGGAAGAGTGAAGAATGACTCTAAATTTGCAATTATGGGTGAAGGCCAATGGTACTATCAATAGAAATCAGAAAATTTAGAGAAAAGAACTGGACTAAATTAAATCTCTTATCCCTCAATTTCCTTTACTATGAAGTAGGGATTATGATACATTCAGGCCAGCTAGGTAGTGCAGTGGATAGAATGCTACAGAACAACTTGCAAAGTATACAGGGTAAAACTTCATTTTACAGTTGAAAAAATTGAGGGCTCAGTGGGGATCTATCCAACAAAAATTACACAACTCATGAGGGATGAGATTCACAGTTTAGATAGCTCAATTTCCTGAGTTCAAATTCAGCCTCAGACATTTGCCAGCTGTGTGACCCTGTACAAGTCACTTAACTCTTTGTTTTCCTCACCTGTGAAATGAACTGAAGAAGAAAATAGCAAATCACTCTAGGATCTTTGCCAAGAAAACTTAAATGGCAGATTTCAGAAAATCCTGGAAACACTTAGATGACCCCATGCTGAGTGAGGTAGCAGAACCAGGAAAACATTGTACACATTAACAGGAATGTTGTGTGATGATCAAATATAATAGACTTAGCTCTTCTCAGCAATACAGCAATCAAAGACAATTCCAACGGACTTGTGATGGAAAATACTGTCCACATCCAGAGAAAGAATGGGGTGATCTGAATGCAGATCAAAATATACTATTTTCAATTTTTAAAAATTGTTTTATGCTTTATGATTTTTTCTATTATGAATTTTCCTCTTTTATTCTGATTCTCCTTTTACAACATGACTGATATGGAAATATATTTAGCATAGTTTTACATACATGACCTATATTATATTACTCACTGTGAAGGGGAAGAGGGAAGGAAGAAAGGGAAGGAGAAAAATGTGAAACTCAAAATCTTGCAAAAAAAATGAATGTTGAAAACTATCTTTGCATGTAGTTGGAAAAATAAATAAATTTATTAAAATAAAAAAAGGAAAATCCCATGGTTTTCTTCAGGATCATGTAGAGTTTTGTACATGACTAAAAGAAAGACTGAAATGATACTTGAATTTGATGGGGTTTTTCATACCTAAAATGGTGTTATAAAGGAAACAAGCTTTGTATTTGAAAGCAGAAGACCAACTGTGAATCTCATCCCCCATGAGCTGTGTGATTTTTGTTGGATGGATCCTCACTGAGCCTCAGTTTCTTCAACTGTAAAATGAACTTTTATAGTTGTATACTTTGCAAGTTGCTATGTAGATTAAATGCATAATAAATATCAAACTGCTTGCTTTCTCAATGGGTGGGGGAGGAGCTGGAGTGAAGGCAATAAGTTGGAACTCAAAATAAAAAAGGATGCTAAAATTTTTAATAAATTAATGAAATAATATATGCAGTATGAAAAAAGCACTTGTAAATCATAAAGTGCTATTCAAATGTAAGTCATGACCATTATTATTCAAAAATGTGTCTTGGAGGGGACAGGGGGCATGAATTCAGACCTGTAATTTCATCAGTGGGGGAACTCCTGGTGTGGAAACTGCCTCCAGTAAAGTAGATGCACAATTTATGCATAGCTTAGATCTTAGCTGCTTGGTGGAGTGCTGAGATGTTAAATGACTAAGCCCAGAATTTTACAACCAGGCAGAAGTTGAAGCCATGTCTTCCTGACTCTTAGTTACTACACTAAGTGCCTCTCTCCCATAGTCTGCTAACTTAATATCCAAATAGTCCAAATATTAGTCTAAAAGTTTGAACTCCCAGGATAAAGATATAGAAATTCATGTTACTAGTCTCAACCAGGTAGCTAGTGAGTAGAGTGGAGAAAGCTTGGCTCTTGGAGTCAGGAAGACCTGAGTTTGTTTCCTACTTCAGACTCTTAACTAGCTATAGGACCCTGATCAGTCATTTAAACTCAATTTCCTTAGCTGACAAAGGGATTAACAATAAGATCTAACTCATGAAATTGAGGATCAAAGAAATTAACTTATGTAAAGCACCTTTCAAAGTTATATAAATGCTAGTTATTGCCGTTAGTACTGTTGTTGTTGTAGGACAGTTAGATGGAGCAGTGAATAGACTGCCAGCCCTGAAGTCAGGAGAACCTAAGTTCAAATTTGACCTTGGACACTTACTAGCTTTATGACCCAGGGCAAATCACTGACTGGCATCCAGGGTCAACTCCAGTTCTGATCCTTATCTACTCACTGGACCCAGATGGCTCTGGAGGAGAAAGTGAGACCAGTGACTTAACACAGCATTCCTCACTCAAATCCAGTTTAAACACACATTATGGTACCTCCCTGATGTCTTGGTCTTCTTCAGGAATGAAGGATAAACATCCTTCTTATCATGAATGGACACAGAGATTCATATTAAATTATCATGCCCTATTTCTCATTCCTAAAAATTATCTTTGTGAATCTTTGTTGCTCCTCCTCATCCAAAACTTACAGATCATAGCCTTTAGAAAGGCCTGCAATAGGAAAGATTCTTATTCTTCTCATTCCATTGATGATGTGGGTCTGCTATGATTGCCTAGGGCCACTGAGATTTATGAGTAACACTGAGAGGGCTTTAGAGAACTCATTACTTGATTTTTTATGGTCAAGAGTATTTATGATTACATTACTATTACCTTAGGTCCTTGGTAATAGTTAGGTCTCTTTTCCTTTGATAATGTAATGCCTTATTTGAAGAAGGGAGGAATGCTGTAGCAGATAGAAAGTCAGCCTTTAAGTCAAGAGACTTGATTCTACTACCATTATTATGGATGTGTGACTCTGGACAAGTCATTTAAATTTCCAGTGCTCTAGACAACTCTCTAAGACTGTACGTTGCAAAGAATATGCTGACTTTTATTGGGATTGGAACTTTCTTTATCTGGGAAATTCCCCAACCAATATATATTTCTATCCCTATACAACTTATTCTGTGGTTTTAATTATTAATAACTTCAGAAGTATAAGTGCTACAAACTTACAAGAAAAGCCATTTAAAAGTCTTATGATTTAAATTTATTTTATACTTATTTAGTTTGTTAATTTTGAATAGTAGATTTAAATTTTAACAGGACAGGGAATTGTGTAATGTTTTCTCAGGTTCTGGATTAATGCTTTCTCAGGCTATTGCATTAAAAGAGGAAGTTCTCTTAATTGACTATCTTGATCACCTGTTCTATCTCCATTAAATTTTTTCTCATAGGGTCAAGTCATGAATGCATAGAAACCTTGTTCTTTGGTTTATTTTTAGGCTAAGATGACAAATTCAATCCTTTCAATCACTAAGCAGCAGTCAATGAAAAGCTTTTTCTAAAATTTGAAAATTGAGGACAGCAATGGATAGCCCAAGAGAATAATTTTGTTGAATTTTAATAAGAATCACATCACTATTTATAAATTTTAAACATGTCTTTTTTGTTGAGCTTGAACTGTTTCTATTTATGCAATTATTAACATTAAAAACTCCACTAAGACCTTGGGGACATCTTGTAGAAAGTTAATGAGAAACAAACTGATGTAGTGTATAAAAGTGCTGACCTTGGAGTCAAGAAAAACTAGGTTTAAGTCATGTCTCTGATGCACACATGGTAAATTCCTTAATCTTTCAATGCCTTAGTTAGCTCTCTCAGACAATAAATTACAGAAAAAATAGCTGTTCTGCTTTTGTGGAAGTAATTTCCACACAGGTCTTTAAGTCATCAGATCATAAATCTGGACCAATACTGTAAAAACATTTATTGAGTGATTTCTTTGATCTTTGGATCCAATAAAGGTTATTTTATAAATGACAAATTCCCTATGATTCTATCACTATATACATCATGATCTCATTAGCTTATTCTTGTTTTCCCCATCTTCTTGAGGAGTATCATTGCTAAAACTTCCCCCCCATACATAAGCTAGTAAGTTTCCAAGATTGAATTTACCTTAGGTTCTCTTGACTTCAGGGCTGGAACTCTATTCACTGCTCCATCGAACTGCCCTACAACAGTACTAACAATCCATTCAGAGAATCCAGCCAGGATTTTTACCTACCCATACACAAAGAATTCATAGATGGTACCACAACACAACTTAACTGTAATCCACAATAGTTTCCACATTCAAATAATTTAAAATTTTTTTGTTGTTGTTCAGTTGTGATCAATTCTTCATGACTTCATTTGGCAAGATACTGGAGTTGTTTGCCATTTCCTTTTCCAGTTCATTCTACAGATGAGGAATTAATGAAAATAAGGTTAAGTGACTTGCCCAGGATCACACAGCTAGTAAGTATCTGAGGTCAGATTTGAACTCAGGTTTTTCTGATTCTGGGCCTGGCATTCTATCCATTGCACCATCTAGCTTTGAATAGCAAATGTATTCATTAAATCCCCAAGTAATTGAAAGTGGACTATTACTCTGAGTACTAGGAAAGGTTTATCTATTCTTTAGATAGTTAATTCTCTGTTGAATATTCCAAGCCAGTTTTTAGCCACTAGCTTCATTGTGGTAGTTGGGAGGAGGGCCCATTACTAGAGAAGAAATTAAAAAGCTAACACTGCTGCCCAGAGAGAACAGATTATTAAAATTATGACTAGAGCTTCTCAAAGTTTCACAGATTACACACCTAAAGCTGATTTACAGTTATTAATATTATAATGACTAGAACTAGGACTAGGGGTAGAAATTTGGTTGTAACATGAAATAAGTTTTGGCAATAGTAATAGAATGGAATAGGTAAAGCCAGGGGACATGTTTATATATTGCTATTCAAAAATACATACTTTTCATTTTATTGATAATTTTTGTTTTCATATCAAATTTTCTCAACATATCACTTTTTACACTCATACCCAGAGAGCCAAAAATTAAAACAAATAATTAAATGATTTTAATAATGAGAGGGAGAAATAGACAGACAGAAAGACCCATATTTAGAGAAAGAGCCAGAGAGAGAGACAGAGACAGCTACAGATACAGATATGGAGGCAGAGAGTTTGGCATTGCCAACAACACATCAGTGAAGTCTGAAATTGTATAATGTGTACCAGATCCATAGTCCCCCACCTCTGCAAAGAAGGGAAGGAGTTGAAATACATAAATTTTAAATGATGGGGAAAATCTGCTATCCACAGCATGTATGTCTCAAGCTTGCACACAATCATTTGAATTATCTCTCTCCCTTTAGTTTGTGAGCTCCTCAAGAACAGGAACTGGTTTTTGCCTTTCTTTATATCACCCAGTATTAGCATACTGCCTAACATTTGTTGACTAAATGGTTGACTGAATCCTAAATATAACAAAGATTCAAAATCTTTAATAGACATTAACAATTTTCAAATCTTTTCTAGAATGTAAGAAAATTACCATGTTTGCATCAGAGACATGACTTAAACCTAGTTTTTCTTGACTGCAAGGTCAACACTCTTATCCACTACATCAGTTTGTTTCTCATTAACTTTCTACAAGATGTCCCCAAATTTCTGCTTAATACTTCAGTTTATGAATTTATGAATTATTATTCAGCAGTTAATAATTCAGATAAGACAGGTGACACAGGGTCTGAATTAGGAGGACCTAAATTCAAATCCAACCTCAGACCTTAGTAGCTGTGTGTTCCTGGGAAAATCTTTTAATGCTGTTTGCCTCAGTTTTCCTCATGTGTAAAACGATTTGGAGAAGAAATCTTTGCCAACTATACAATAAGCAAAATAGTGATTTAGGTAAGAGAGTAGCCAAATCTGAAGCTTTGGAAACTTCCCTTCTTGGTAATTGCTTTTTAGGCATCATGTTATTCATTGACATCTCCTCCAGAGGGTATACAAGAAAAGATGTGAAATACAACTTAGGTTATGGGGAAAAATGGACATTTATTACAAAAATTGGGTTCGTTTGGTATTGGCAGCTTAGTTTAGTAAATAGAGTAAGTTTGGGTTCAAATCCACTATTTTTTTTCCTTATACAACTTTATAGGGTTAAACAACCCTTCCCTAGATTTCAGTTTCCCCATCTATAAAATGAGGAACTTGGGCAAGTTGAAATCCGAAGTGCCTCCCCATCCTAGATTCTTCTGAAAGGCAATAGAGTATGGGTTCTGGATTCAAATTCTGACTTTGCTATTTGCTTCTTCTGTGACCTTGAGCAAGCCATTCAAGCACCATATAGCTCAGCTTTCTCCTATAAAATGAGGCAGTTATCCTTATAGATAACAGTCCCTGAAGCTCTTCCTGGATTTTTTAAAAGTTCTTTTCTTACTTAACTTGAACAGTCTATAGTTTATAGGGTCAGAGATTTAGAATTGAAAGGGACTCTTGAAATTATTTTACAGATGAGGGCCAGGGAAATTAAATTGACAAAGATCATGTAGATAGCTACAGTTAGAATTTAAACTCAGAGGTTCTGATCTTTTTATCTAGTGCTCATTCTACTCTACCACATTATGGATTGTTTTCTTTTTGTATGTGCCAAGAACATGTCATTTTGGTAAAAGGAGTTGCTAATTTTGTGTTCTTTCTCCACACCATAAACTTTGGTCAAATGTTACTTTTAAAAAAAATCAAGCAAATTAAGAAAAATGGTTGCTTTATTTTTTATAAAATTAAGTAAATTTACAATTCTGACTTCAGAGACTGTTTTATTATTTATTTCTACTTTCATGAGTTTTTAAATGTTTCCATCTGAACAGTCTTCATATGAGCGTGAGGTTGACACCTTTCAGAGAAGTGGCCAATAGCAACTCAAGTGATTTAGAAATGTGGGTTTTGAAAATGCTGAGTCTAAAAATTCACAAATCTTGGCAAGTGTGTATGACTATCCCAAGTGAGAAATGGAGCCCAAAGGGGGTAATGAGGTATTACCTTGAGGTATTGCCTCTGATCCTTATATCCTAAATTTCCTTTCATCAGGTAAGCTCTGTATGTCTTCAAAAGAAATATGGTTATCTTTTGCTTCCTGAGGTTTTTTTCTTCCTTCAAATTATAGTTTGTGTAACTGAAGGTTTGAGAAGCTGTGAAGCTTTGAGAGACTGTGACCTTTACAAAATTACTCCACAAATCAATGTCATAATTGGGAGAAGTGTCCAGAACTCCTGTCATATCCCTGTGTTGTAAACATTGGTTCATTCATCTTCCTATGAGGTTTGCATATCTGAATTTTCTTTGAAGAGCTCAGGACAAAGAAAGTTGAGACCAAACTACTTGGGACTGAATAAGCATTTCAGAATAGGGTCAAAATCTTCCATGTGGCTCTCTCTGGTCATTCCATCCATGCATACAAATAAAATCTGGAAATTTATTTTGGTTTTCCAGTATAAATTTAACAATTTAAAGCTTGTGTTTCCCTAAACTGTTTTATTTTTCTTTTCAAACTGGACCTGTGATTTCACTGTGATAAGATATTGCTACTTATAGTCTAAGTTGTCTGTTTATCTGAAAGGTCAAATGATATGCCCACGGTCACACAGTCAATATGTGTCTGAGGCCCTGAATCCAAATGATACCAACTTAGTAGAACCTTCTATCTGACTATTATGGATACAAGGCTGTCTTTCTTCCTTAAATTTAATGTAAACCTCATTCTCTCTTTACAGGTCTTTTTTTATAAGAATAATTTTCATGATTAAAAAGAACAGGAAACAGGATTATTTTTTTGTATGTGTTAAAGGAAGCAATTTATATCAATTGTCAAAGGAAGTAAGCTATTGGTTCTACTATAGATGAATATTTTGATACCTAATATGAGTTAAAAAATACCTTGTTTTTAACATATACTGTTTATATTATGTATATAAAGGAATATAACTCAGATGGGATTTGGACAATTTTGGAGAGAAAAAATGTAGTTTAGAATGATGACTCTCTCAAGTGGTAACCATTTAATGTTATAAAGGGACAAATAAAAAGCTTTTAATCTCAAGGCACTATGCCAGGTTGCCTGCTTTCTTAAATATAATCACACAGCAAATATTTTCTCTCCTTAGTCCAACCTGGATACTTAGAGTTGCTCAGCAGACAGCTGAGCTAAAAAAGTGGGGAGAAGGACCAAATTATATGTTAAAATAAATCTAAGACTTATATGCATATAATCAAATCAACATTTCTCTTTACACTCTTCCCTTCTATATACTTGTTGCCCTTTTGGGACAGTTCCTTTCCTCATTAAGGTTGACCCTGATTTTTTTTTTAAATCTGATTTCTTCTTCTTAAAAAATTTATAATCATATGGGGAAGGGTGAGATGTGGAGGCACACAGTGATGCAGAATGATTTTATCATACTTTCCTCCTATTTGGATATATCTTTTTTTTTATTATGCTTCTTACAATAAGATGAGAGATATTGTTCTAATTGGATCACCCAGACCTGACCCTTGAAAATACTTGAGCAGTGGATTCCACAATGTCCTTGGAAAATAATTTGCCTCCTGTACAAATAACTTTAGTTTATGTACAATTCATTAAGTTCTTTCAATGGATAGGGAGATAAAAAAAATGTCCTTGCATTAATAAATAATTAATTTAAACTCCATAGATATCATCTTACGAGGCAAACTGACATTTTGGTTAGAATATTAGACCTCAGAGTCAGGAAGATTCAGATTCAAGTCTTGTCTTCTAACAGCATATTGACTTTGTGACCATGGACAAGTCATATCTCAGTGCTCCAAGTGACAGATGAGATATAAATTTGTACTGGTAGAGGAAATGAGCACACTGCTAAATTCAACTACATTGGTTCACTTGCTATTCTTCAAATAGGACACTCTATTTCCCATTTTGCTGCCCTTGCAATCATTCATTACCTCTACCCGCTGGTTTCTCCTTGCTAACATCAAGAATGACCTCAAGTCCCACCTTTTTTGGTAAGGTTTTTCCTAGTAATTTACCCAATATCTCCCCATGGAGAATGTAAAGTGCTTGAAAGTAGGGACCATTTTTGTCTTCCTTGTATCCCTAGCTCTTAGTACATAGTTAGTCCTTGTTACATGCCTCTTGACTGACTTGATTGAAAGTTCTCAGAATAGATAAGGTTATAAACAGAACTATATGTGATCAGATATCATCTGGGGAAGAATCATCAGATTCTGGGGGAATTTAAACTTTAAGATGGGATTAAAAATGAAGGAAATGTTGACATTATTTTCATTGACTAGTTATGCTACTGAAATAAAATACATTTCATTGACATTGCAAAAGTCACTGGGAATAGCAAGGTGTTTGTATAAATGACCTTGACCAAGTCTGTCTTTAACATATTTTATATACACAAAAATTGTCAGATTTCTCCTGAAATATGTTTTAATTCATAAAATACAGTTCACATACTTGCTTTTGACTTAATCACCCATTTTGAGTATCCAATATATTGTCCAAATTTAATATCCTTTTAAAAGGGATTTGTTAATGTTTTTAAGGTATCCCTTTCACTGCCCAGTGACCCCTCCTTAAAACCTCTGTTACAAAAAAGCACAGATAAGCAAAGCAAATTAGCATGTCTCCATATGTGAGAATATATACTTTACTCAGCACCTGTTATCTAAAACATTCTCTTTGTAGATAATCACCTCCTATGAGATATCTGAGGTGTACTGATTTTTGTGTGTTTACTGCTTATAAGCAATATAAATTAGATAAATAAATAAATAAAATTGGGGCCAGATAATGAGAAAGTACAATTAAATAATGGAATTGACGATTTAGGGAGACATTAAGTCTTGATTTTTTTTTTATATCTGTTCTGAATAGTTTAAATAATCTTTGACATAAAGATTATATTAAGTCAGATGATGTCTTGGGGTCCCCTAAAAAGCTATGATTCTGTAGATCTTTTCATCACCTTTTTTGCAAATTCCTAAGGGTAACCATATTGTCATAAAAAGAAGAATGTTAAAGTTAAGAGAGAGGAACAGATAAACAGAGATAGAGAGAGATAGAAATGGACTCTGTGTGTGTGTGTGTGTGTGTGTGTGTGTGTGTGTGTGTGTGTGTGTGTGAGAGAGAGAGAGAGAGAGAGAGAGAGAGAGAGAGAGAGAGAGAGAGAGAGAGTGAGAGAGAGAGAGGAGGGAGAGAGGCCTGTAGTGTTTGGTATATGCAGATATAGGAATTTAGTGATTTAGAAAGGGGTAAGACTCTGTGGAACTGGTTCATACAAAGTAGTCTCAGAATGCTGGATAATCCAGATTGCCTAAATATGTTGTTTGCAATGAGAAATTCAAATGTGATGCAGTCAGGTGTATAAGTAAGCTAGTTAGTGCATTCTCCTTTGAGAAGGAAAGTTTATTTGGGGCTAGAGGAGGTGTATCTTCTGAGTGAGAAAGAGGGGCATCTAATCACCTATTTCCTATCTCTACCTCTTCCTGCCCAGTAAAGTGGTCAAGAGAGGTTAGAGGGTAAAAGAGAAAGATTAGCAGCAAACTGTACTCAAGGATACTTTGTGGAAATGGGGCAGAAGGGACAGAGCAGGGGAATGGGCTAGAGAGGCAACCACTGAGGAAAGTCTCATGCTAGTAGAACATGTTTTATTGGGAGGCAATTTCCTGAGGTTAGAGTTCCAAAAGTGTAGTTCTAAGTTTTAAATATTAAAACTTCACTAAGACTTTTGAAATATCCTATATATTCCCATTAGACAGAGAACTACTAGAGAGCAGGGGCTGTCTTTTGCCTTTCTTTGTGTGTATCCCCATGCTTAGCAAAGTCATTGGCATGTGGTAGATACTTAATAAATATTTACTGACTGATGGTGTAGTTTGATACATAGTATCCCTGAGAGGAAGCATCATAGGGGAGATTTAGTGTTGAATTTTAGAGTCAACATTTGGGTTCAAACCCCATCTCCAGGCTTACCAGGTGCATGACCTTGGGCAGAGCATTTAATCTCTCCAAGTCCAAGTCTCCATTTCCCATTCTGCAAAATGGGGGTAATAATTATAACATTTAACTCAAGGATTACTGGAAGACTGAAACACATGATTGTATATAAAACTGCTACATCAATATCAATTGCTTATCTTTCCTTCCATAGCCAACAGGCAAGTCAGCAGAGCTAAGTTATGACTTATACATACAAGGAAACATTTACACCACATATTTCACTTGGCCATTCATTTCAACAGAAATCTAGAAGGGTGTGTTTGCTACACAGCTAATTGATAGCTAGTGGGAAGACCTGAGTTCAAATTTAATCTCAAACATTCATTGTGTGACTCTGGGCAAGTCACTTAACTTCTCTCAGCCTCAGTTTCATTCATTGTAAAATGTGGATACCTACAGTACTTAACTTGCAAGGTTGAGAATGAGAAAATATTTGTAAAGCACTTAAGAGTCTCATAGGTCCTACCTAAAAGGTTGCTCCTGTCCCTTCCTTATGAGGGACCATGTAGGGAAGAGACCTTCACCTCAACAAAATTCTTCTAAGAATTAAACAAACTGTTAAATAAAATTTAGAATAAAATAAATAAAAACAAACAAATAGAAATAGAGATTTGCTCAGTGACAGTTAATTTAAGGAGTGCTATCTGCAAGCTATGACTATAGCTTTTCATCCTTCTAAACATGAACTGCTTTTCACTTATCTTGAGTAAATGATAGTTATTTTGTTTCTTTACTACTGTAACTTGCTGATGTTATTTATGAAGAAACTATAGCATTGAATAAATAGCAAATTAAGTATAAGGTTTGAAAAATATCATTTGATTCCATTGAAATTACTTGATAGATGCAATCAGATTTATGTTCTGACTGATTGACTCATGATTTCTCCACCAATACAAATTGTATCCCATGTCCATACCTATGCTTTCTGTTTGAATCTTTCCCAGGCTTTTCTCATTAGATCTTCAAAGAAGATCTACACAACATGCTGGAGGTCTTCTTTTGGCTATTATTATTTTTTGGATGCCCTTGCAACACTCTGGTTGTCCATCTTATCCTCATTTCATATATGTCCTTGCTGAAAGATATCCTGGTTAAGTGATAGAAGGATGATCTTGGAGTCAGGAAGACCATGTTCAAATTCTGCTTCTGAACTATAATAGTTGTGTGGACTTCATTAAGTCATTCAATCTTTCAATGTTCTAGTCAACTCCAAAAAACTAAAAGTTACCAATAAGTTGCATGTCCATAACTACGATTGTCTTAAATCTTTCTATTGAACCCCTCTAAAAATTTCAATTGATATTTATTATAATACTGCTATGTTTTCAGTATATGAAATTTTCAGTACAAAAAAATGACTGTGGGTACAGTGAAATATCCTTGAAGAATTTATCTTCAAGGCAGCTAGGTGGTGCAGTGGATAGAGCATTTACCCTGGAATCAGGAGGGCCTGCATTCAAATTCAACCTCAGACACTTAGATACTTACTTGCTGTGTGACCCTGGGCAAGTCACTTAATCCCAATTACCTTGCCAAAGAAAAGAGTTTATCTTCTTTTTGGGGGGAGACCAAACAAAAGAATGAGAAACAATTGGAAAATGATTATTTTGTTCTATTACTAAGACTGTGTACACACTCTAAGAGAGATTCAGAGAAAGGAGAGATGAGTGGGATCTACAGTAACTGAAGATAATTTCTTAGAGGAGGCTAAACTTGAACTGGAAGAATGGATAGCATTTGGATAAGCAGATGGCAATAGAAATGACTTGGCAGATGGATTATTTAATGAAATGTGACTATTAAATCTTCACTAACAGGTATCAGATTTACCTAAGGTACAAAGGAGCCTTTAAAAAAAAAGTCAAGCTAAATGGCAATCAAATTGATGCCTCCAGTAGAATTGATTAATTATATGATAGATTGTAAATTACCTGTGGGCAGGAATTGTGAATTAAAAAAAAAAGATAAAATAAAATCTCCTAAAGATCTACCATGATTCTGGGCTTTTAAGACTTACTCATAAAATCATTCTTCTTTAATTGATGGTCAGTTTATTTATAAAAGGATGCCACCTATTACAACAATTAAGAAATATGAACTAGGGACCTTTCCTGTCTTTTTACCATGTCTTCATGCCTTCCAACACATACATACACAGATACATCCACAAACACACACATGTGCACATATACACACATGCACATGTGTACTTTCACACACACACACACACACACATTTGGGAAAATAGTTTTTACATTTGGAAGGAAGCTTAGTTCAACTCTATCATTTTACAGATTAAAAAATTGAGACCCAGAGAGTTTAAATAACCAGTCCAAAGTCACATAGCTAGTTTATAGCCAACCCAAGATCTTAACCCAGATCCTTAGACTCAAGGGAGATACTTCACTATCTTAGATTCTTAGATCTCAATACAATTCTTTCTTTTTCAAGAGCTAGAGTCTGGGTTGAAGGTTGAGTTGTTCCATAGGGGACCAGCTGGCTTGATTGTCAATATCGGTAATGACAACTGATAGGATTTCTAGGCTTGATTTACAAGTGATGTCGAATCTGCATTAGTGTGGTAGGTTTAAAATAACAGCCATGCATTAGATGGTATTCAGATTTAATGGAAAAATAATGATGACATTAAATCAGATTTTCTTATTATGTAGTGTTTTAATTTGGTGGCACCACTTTCCTTTTGTGATATGGCTTGTACTGAATTTAGGAAGGTGGGGCCTTCCTGCTGTTATCTGACCTACATCCATTTTGCCTTTTAAACAAGTTCATCTTTTCCTTTTTTTCTTAGAAAGTGCTTTTCACTTCTTAAAACACAATAAATTAATTTAAAAGTAATAAAGACAAAACAGAGTATTGTTCTTTCTTACATTTTGAAACACTGTTTCTAATGTGTTTTTTTAAAAGAGGAAATGCATCATTAAAGATATTGCATTATTTATCAGAAAGACTAATGAAATCCTAACTACAGTAACAATACACTTACAGCATAACCATGCCTATAAAACTCCAGTTAATCACCAAGGGAGTAGTGCCACTTGAACTCCATTGCTTACAGTCCCAAACATCCTCAACCTTTGTCTAAACAGGGTCTGAGTTTTCAAAAATTCTACCAGTTAGAGCACTGTATTATATTTCTCCAATAAGAACCAAAGCCTTTAGGAAGATATACATAAAGGTTTCAAAGGGTTATCAAAAGTCTTTTTAAGAAGGAAGAAAATGAACATTTATTAACAGTCTACTTTTTGTTAAGAAATGTGCTAAGTTATTTGTAAAATTTTCTCATTTGATTCTCCCAGAAGTCCTGGGAGGTAGATACTATTAATTAACCCCATTTTCCAGTTGAGGCTACAGAGCTTAGTGACATAGCCAGGGTGACAGAGTTGATAAAGGTCTGAGATCAAGTCTTCCTTATTCTAGTAGCTAGGCCCAAGGCTCTATCCACTGTACCACTTAAGTTTCATCTAAATATATAAATATTCTTTTTTCTCCCCACTCTCTATTACACTGTCTTCCTTCCTCCTGTTCTTTTCTGGACTATTCCCAAGTATTTCAGAAATAAAACTAAGGTGGAGTGATTAGGGCTTTAACCCAGGATGCCCAAAACACTTTTAGTTGTCTAGGTGGTCTTATTTGTACTTCATTCTCAAAAAGGATTATGACATCAGGGAGGTGATACTATGATTCTAGTGGTGTAGAAAGAACAGAATTTAGCAAGCTTCCTGTCCAGCTCCACCCTAGGTGAACTCTTTGCTCCCTGGACCCATTCCTTTCTGGTCCTCACTCCTCCCTACTGCTATCCGTGAACCTGATTTGAGCTGCCTTTAGATATTTATATTCTCAAGTCAATTTGCTTATGCTTTTCTCTTGCCTTCTACTTACTCTCTCACCTTCCACCCCTAACTCTTCTACCCTCTACTAAATCATCTTAGGAAGTATGACAACTAGGAAGCCTGGGGACAAATTTTAAAGTATATGTTGTACTTGGACTTAACCTCTCTCCTTTTTGTCATCTTTTTCTAGTTATCATTCCCTCTCTTTTTTTCACCTATCTGAAAATATGACAAATAACAAAAAAGGATAAGAATAACTTATAAAAGGATGAGGTTTGTTTTTTATTGTAAGTGGGGCGGGAGAAGGGATAATGGGAGGAGATTAATAAGCATGAAAATATCTGGAATGAAAATGTTAGAGAATCACCACTTCAAATTTATAAACTAATAATCAGTCAGTAATTATAAATGGAATATTAGCTCCTTAAGAGCATTTTTGTCTTAGTAACCTCAATGTTTAATAAATGCCAGTTTATTTATTAATATGGTAATCTGTTGTGTTAGCCATAATAATGAGGAAGATAACTATGATGACAGCTAGGATTCAGAAATGTGGGAATTTACCAACAAAACAAAAAACACAGTTCTTGCTCTGAATGAGTTGATGGGACAAGTATATTTTAATGGAAATGTTAAGTGGAGAAATCATGCCAATAAAGGGAAATTGGAAAGGATTACCTAAATTCTGAGGAATACTGGTCCACTATTTGTAAGAATCACATTTGCTACTTCTAATTATACTTTTCATACAGAGACCTCAAATAACATGATAAATATTAAGTAATTAGGCACACTATTCACTAGAGAATAAGAGCAGTCTAGAAAAAGTAATAATAATGGGTAGTAAGAGAATGAAAAAGATATTTAAATTGAAATTGTAGTAGGAATTTAGGTAAACAGACTTCAATTACCTGTGTTGTAACTGTGCCAGAACATTAGAATCAATATCCCAGGTTTAAGGATAATGCTAGGGAATCTTGGCTATGGTGGTAAAAATGATACCATATAGCATAATTCTATTACCCTAAAATGTGCATGTATGTGTATATATATATAATATATATATGTACATACATATATATGTATATACACACATATACATATATTATATTATATATCTTTGTGCATGTTTCTGTGTATGTATATGTATAAATGTTTTAAAATTAACCTTCTTTTCATTTCCCATATGTCTCCTTTTCTTAGCATGAAAATTCAATTCCATTTGGAAAAACATTTTAAGTTGGTGAAAATTACTATCTCCAACTCAAATATCTCTGGCAGAGCCTGCCTTTTCTCTTTTCATTCTTTCTACCTATAGTTGGGACTCACTTCCCCTTAATTCCAGAGCTTTTCTTCTACTCTCTGCTCCAGAACATATCTAACTGATACATTTGAAAAATATATCAAAGATGGGAGAGAAGAAAAATTAGACTGGTGATAATGTTCTCCTCCCCAGTCCTCCCACATCTTTCTTTGATTCATTCTATGCTTGGAACATTCATATCTTTTCAGGGTCTTGCTTCATTTCACAAAATTTTTATCATCTTTTAATTTCAACATTCATTGAAACTTTAAAGAATGTTCATTTTTCTATAAATAGAAATCACATTACTTTATACTGAAATAAAAATCCTCCCATTTTTTGGCAAATTTGAATCAAATGTTTATACCACTACAATATGTATGGGAAAATAAGAATTAAGGAGGCCTTATTAAAATATGCATTTATAGGTTAGAAAATGTCAGTCATTTTTGAGTTGTGTCCAACTCTTTGTGATCCCATCTGGGGTTTTCTTGGCAAAGACACTAGATTTGCCAGTTCCCTCTTCAACTCATTTTAATGATGAGGAAACTAAAGCAGAGTGAAGTGATATACACAGGGTCACACAGCTAGTAAGTGCCCAAGGCCAAATTTGAATTCAAGAGGATGAGTCTTCCTAACTCTAGGCCTGGCACTGTGTCACTTGACTGCCAAACCTAAATAATATAGGATTCAAAGTAACTCCACTCATTACAGAATGCTTGTAGGGCTTACATCACTAAAATCAATTAGATATTTTCTTTAGATACTTATTAGAAAGCCAAACAAGCCTAGGGTGATTGATTGATCTTGTTGATGGTGACTGGCTATAATACCCCCCCCTACTAAACAATCTACAGTGACTCCCTATTGCCTCTTAGATGTTCCAAACTTTTTAGCTTGGAATTTAAAGTTCTTTTATCCCTGGCTCTACCTTACCTACCCGAATTATTTCATAATCACCATTCTTCCTGTAATCTGTTTTGCAGATAAACTGATCTACGTCCTTTCCACTCAGTTCCGATAATTTCATTTTCTTCCCCTATTCCTTCACATAAGTTTCCTACTCAACTGTATGTATTCTTTCCTAAACTTTGACTCTTGTAATTCTTAGGTTCCTTTAGAGATTGATCCAGGTGCCACCTACTCTAGGAAGACTTCCATTTTCCCCTAATTGTTAGTACCCTCTCCTTCTTCAGATTATTATTATTATCTTGCTTAACTGTGAGAATGTTGTATGTCTAGCATAGGGCATTACATATAGCACATGATTAGAAAATACTTATTGAATGAAGAAATGAGTGACTCACAAGGGTGGAGCTTTGATGCTTTTATGGATCAAGTGAGGGCAAGGTTGTAGAGGGAAAGGTGTTCTGAGAGAGCAGCAGCTATGTCACACTCAAAGAAGAGACAGAAAAAATGAGTCAAGAACTGGAGCTATGGAAATTCAGGATTCTGATGAATGACTGGAACATTCAAAAAGCAGGAAAACACAAGCCAAAACCAAAAAAAAATCAACTATGGGGGGGGCACAATAGGTTTCAAAATGCAGCGATGGGTGTCCAATTTACATGTCTAGCCTTTTGTCTTTAGTGGGTCATCTCTTTATTTATATTCTTATACTTGTCCATGTCTTTACAGTTTGATGCACTTGTTGATGAGACCCAACAAGCTATAGACCATGACTTTGATTTCAAGAAAAAATGAGCTTAGTGAGAAAATGACAAGCTAAATTCACATGCTTTGACTTTCATGACATACATAAGAATGAGTTAGCATAGTGCAGTAGAGAAAATATTGGATTTGGAATCAGGGAACTTTATTTATAACCTGACTTTATTTATCAACTGTGCAACTTCACCTTTTTGGATCCAGGTTTCCTCTTTTGTAAAATGAGGAATTTGAAGTAGATGGACTCCATAGTCTCTTCAAGCTCTGATTCTTTTTTTTTAATTTAAATTTATTTTTATTAAAGATATTATTTGAGTTTTACATTTTCCCCTAGTCTTGCTTCCCTCCCCCCTCCCCCCCACAGAAAGCATTCTATCAGTCTTTACTTTGTTTCCATGTTGTACCTTGATCCAAATTGGGTGTGATGAGAGAAATCATATCCTTAAAGAGAAGAGAAGTCTAAGAGGTAACAAGATCAGACAATAAGCTATCTGTTTTTTTTTTCCTAAATTAAAGGAAATAGTCCTTGCACTTTGTTCAAACTCCACAGCTCCTTATCTGGATACAGATGGTATTCTCCTTTGCAGACAGTCCAAAATTGTTCCCGATTGTTGCCCTGATGGAATGAGCAAGTCATTCAAGGTTGAACATCACTCCCATGTTGCTGTTAGGGTCAAGCTCTGATTCTTTAACTCCTCTTGTTATCTAAACATCTTGAAAATAGAGTGTATAAACTTCTAGCCAAGATGGCAGAGAGAAGCCAGGCAATGTGCTAAGGTCTCCTGGTTTTCCCTCAGAATTAATATGAATCAAGCCTCTTAACAGAATTCAAATTCACAAAATCCAGAAAGAGCAAAGGAGAACATCTACCACCAAGTTTGTCTTGGAGGAATGTGGGTGAGCTGGGGGTGGAGAGCAGAGAGCCAGTTCAAGGGCAGCAGGGTGAGACCCAGGACTAACCTTAGACAGCCTTGGAAGCTTTGGCTTTGTGAACAGGAAGGGCAGCAGTGCAGCAGAGAGGAGAGCTACAGTGCAGTGGCTAGATATCAGTCTGGTCAGCTCCACTGGCCTGGAAGACCAGGGCCCAGTGTCCTGTATTTTCAGCATTGTCCCCACGTTTACAGTTGCTTCTCTCCCCATCCCCATGAAAGAAAGGGACTCTTCCCAGAACAAACACAGTAATAACCTCCCTACCCTACCCCACCCCACCCCTAGGCTCAGGAGTGGGCAGCAGATCTCTCTCAGTGCTGAGTGAATAATAAGAGATTAACTAAATAGCCCAAAGGCTCAGCCCACATTGTTCAAGGTTAATTCAGACCCGGCTGCTCCCCACACCATCCCAGGCCTAAGGTGGGTCACTAATCAAGTTCAAAGACACTCAAGAGAAAGCATCTATCACATCTGACTGACCAACACACTTGTAGTTACTAAGCCCAGTGAGCAAAACCACTAAGGTTTTCAAAACCAAATGTCTGTGAACCAGCCCCTCCCCCAACACAAGATCCTAGGAAAATGAAGAAAGGTCAGCAAAATGGGGATCCATTGAAAGGAAAGACCCTAACTCAGAGAGAGCTAGAACTTCTGAGGAGAATATGACTTGGTCTCCAGCCCAGAAAGACTTCTTAGAAGAGATCAGGAAGGAGTTTAAAAATCAATTGGAAAAATTGGGAAAAGAAACTCTAGAGAAAATCAACACCTTGCAACAAGAAAACAAATCCTCAGAAAATACTATTGGACAAATGAAAAAGAAAATTCTCTCAAAACCTTAATTGGCCAAATGCAAAAAGAAAATAGTTCTCTCAAAATCTTAATTGGGCAAATGGAAAACTCCTTCAAAAATATTGATCAATTGGAAAAGAGTTGCAAAAGATAAATGAAGAAATTTTTTCTCTAAAAAAAAGGAATGGAATATATGGAAACGGATGACTTTATGAGACAACAAGATTCTGTTAAACAAAACCAAAAAACTCTAAAAAATAGAAAAAAGTAAAATACCTCATTGACAAAGCCACTGACCTTGAGAATAGAGCTAGAAGAGAAAACTTAGGAATCATTGGACTTCCTGAAAACATTGAAGAGAAAAAAGAAACCTGAACTCAATGTTACAGGATTTAGTGATGGAAAATTGCCCTGATATCATGGAACCAGAGGGAAAAATAGTTATTGAAACAATACATCTATTCCCTGCTGAAAGTGATCCCAAAATGAAAATATCAAGGAATATTGTGGCCAAAGTCCAGAACTGTCAGATTAAAGAGAAAATCCTACAAGCAGCCAAAAGGAAATAATTTAGATACCAAGGAGAGACAGTAAGGATTACAGGGGACCTAGCTGAATCAACATTAAGAGATCAAAGGGTCTGGAATGAGATATTCTAAAGAGGAAGGGAGCTTGGAAGGCAGTCAAGAATTCACTATCTGGCAAAGCTGAGCCTTCTCTTCCAGGGGAACAATGGAAATTTAATGAAATAGGAGACTTCCAACTTTTCTTAATGAAAAGATCAGAGTTAAATAGAAAATTTGGACATCAAACAGGAGACTCAAGGGACACATGAAAAGGGACAAAAGGGGAAAAGAAATGAGAAAAAAATGCTATGCAATAAGATGGAACTGGCTATATCCCCACCTGGGAGAAAGATTCTCAGAACTCTTGAGAATTGTAACTCCACTAGAGAGCATATGCTTAGCCAGAAGTGATGGACACTCATGACTTATCCATGACTCTGATAGAATGATTTAAAAACAATACCTCCTTAAAAAGGGGAGACAGTAAAGAGATGGGAGGATGGAAAAGATTGAATGGTGATAAATCACATTACATAAAGAAGTACAAAGGATCTAGTGCAATAGAAGGGAAGAAGGGAAGTGGCGAGAACTGCCTAAATCTTACTCTCATCAGATTTGGCTTAAAGTTAACATATATATATATATATATATATATATATATATATATATATATATACAATTAAGTTGAGAAACTTGTCTCATTTTTCAAGTATTAAAAGGGGAAAAGGGGGAAAGGGGAGGGCGAAGGAAAAGAGGAAGTTAACAGAAAGAAGGGAAGAAAGAAGGGGCAAAGGGAAGGGTGAAATAAAGGGGAGGTGGGTGGATATAAGAAGGCAAACACATTGAACACATTGGTATTCAGAAACAAAATACTGGGGAATATGGATAAAGTGAAAAAAAGGGGGAAATACAAATAAAAGGAAGATAGAATGGAGGGAAATAAAGAGTTAGTAATTATAACTTGGAATATGAATGGGATGAACTCTCTCATAAAATGTAAGTGAATAGCAGAGTGGATTAACAAACCAGAATCCTACAATATGCTGCTAACAAGAAACTCATATGAAGCAGAGAGATACATATAGAGTAAAGGTAAAAGGTTGGAGCAAAATATATTTTGCTTTAGCTGAAGTGAAAAAGCAGGGGTAGCAATCCTATCTCAGACAAAGCAGCTGCAAAAAATAAAACTCTTTAAAACAGATAAGGAAGGAAACTATATTCTCCTAAAAAGTGCTATAGACAATGAAGCAATTTCAATACTAATTATGTATTCACCAAATGGTACAGCATCCAAAGTCTTATAGGAGAAGTTGAATGAGTTACTGGAAGACATAGACAGCAAGATTCTACTGGTAGGAAACCTTAACCTCCTGTTCTCAAATTTGAATAAATCTAACCATAAAATAAACAAGAAGGAAGTTAAGGAGGTAAATAGAGTGTTAAAAACCTAAACATGATAGATCTTTGGAGGAAATTGAATGGGGATAGAAAGGAATATATATTTTTTTTCTGCAGTACATGACACACACAAAAATTGACTATGTACTAGGGCATAAAAACCTAATAATCAATTGCAGAAAGGCAGAAATAGTGACTACTTCCTTCTTAGATCATAATGCAATAAAAATCACATGCCACAATGGGCCAGGGAGAGATATATCTAAAACTAATGGGAAACTAAATAACCTCTTTTTAAAGAATGAGTGGATCAAACAGCAAATTATAGAAAGAATTATTGATTTCATCCTAGATAATGAAAATAATGACACAACATTCCAAAACTTATGAGATACAACCAAGGCTGTTGTCTGGGGATATATTATATATTTAAATGCTTACATGAATCAATTGGTGAAAGGGGAAATCAATGAACTAAACAGACAACTAAAAATATAATAGAAAACCAAATTAAAAACCTCCAATTAAATACCAAATTAGAAATTCTAAAAATTAAAGGAGAAATTGATAAAATCAAAAGTAAGAAAAATATTGAATTAATAAATAAAACCAAGAGTTGGTTTTATGAAAAAAAAACCCAATAAAATTGACAAATCTCTGGTCAATTTGATTTAAAAAAAAAGAAAGTAGAAAACCAAATTACCTGTATCATAAATGAAAACGGTGAACTCACCACCAATGAGGAGGAAATTAAAGTAACAATTCAGAATTATTTTGCCCAACTGTATGCTAATAAATTTGGTACTCTAAGTGAAATGGATGGATATTTACAAAAATATAAGTTGCCCAGGTTTAATGAAGAGAAAAATTAAATACTTGAATAACTTTATCTCAGAAAAAGAAATTTAACAAGCCATTATTGAACTCCCTAAGACAAAATCTCCAGGGCCAGATGGATTCACAAGGGAATTCTCTCAAACATTTAAGGAACAATTGATTCCAATTCTATATAAACTCTTTGGGAAAATATATGAGGACTGAACTCTGCCTAACTCTTCCTATGACACCAATATGGTGCTGATACTTAAACCAGGAAGCATCAAAACAGAGAAAGGAAATCATAGACCTATCTTCCTAACGAATATAGATGCAACAATCTTAAATAAATCTTAGCAAAGCAATTACAGCAAGTTATCACTAGGATAATACACTATGAGCAAGCAGGATTTATCCCAGGAATGCAGGGTTGATTCAATATTAGGAAAACAGTATAATTAACTATATCAATAACAAACCTATCAGAAATCATATTATTATCTCAATAGATGGTGAAAAAGCCTTTGAAAAATACAACACCCATTCCTACTAAAAACACTAGAGAGCACAGAAATAAATGGACTGTTCTCACCAGAGGTTTGAAAAACCATCTGTGATGGAATAAGCATCAAATTTCGTTTTGGACCTGTAATCTCATAAACTCTATTCCCTAGAAGGATGTCACTAGTGAAAGTTGCATTAACTCTTTTGTCCCAACAATAGCAAGTTTAGTGAAGTTACTTGATTAAATATTAGTTTAGGATCCAATAAACTAGCTTATTCATTCTGTTCAAGATATTACTGATATGCTCATGTAGTTGGTAGGTGCCATGACTGGACTGTAATATTCCATCTTTCAATTTAAGCATTCCTTGGTTATATGAATTTGCTATCTTGACACAAGATTATTATCTACTCTATGGAATTCTTTTCCTTTTTGACTTTGGGTTCAAAGACTTTCCAGGTGTCCAACCATCCCATGTTGTTCCTTTCTGATATTCATTCGGTGTGCTTTTGGCATTTCTTCACTTAGCTTACATGAAATGGTTAACATGACTTCCTAAAATGTCCCAGGGAGGAAACTTTGTTCTGAGAGAATTCAATTCTACATAGAGCAGTTGAAGGAGCTGCCAAGATGTAAAATCCTCTGATAACTCAAAACAAATGTCCTCTTTCTCAAATTTTATAAAATACAACTGTCCTAAGAATGCATAATACAATAACCCACATTTGTATATGACCTTTTACCATGATAGGCACATACAGTGTATTCTACCCATAGTCACACATGATACCTGATCTTCTGGTCAGAGTCATACTTTATTTGAGGAGTATAAAGATGGAAATTTTTTCTTCACATGCAAATCCCAGATCTTGCTCTCTGTATAGTGAAGTAATTGGCAAATATAAGGTATATTCTTGGCCTACTAAAGGCCATTAAATGTTCTAATTCTTATTTTCTCCAAGTCATGTCATGCTCTATTCTTTCCCCTCACTGTACCTCTCTCTTTTTCTGTCGAGTCACACATCTGTGCAAGTTACACAGCAAATATTCTTGGCATTCACTCACTTCTGTGTATGAAGTATCTCAAATGTAACTTTCCAGTTTCCTGCAATTTGGCTAAACTTCTGTGATCACTCCCAAACTGAAGTCTTTGTAAAATATATGGTTTGAAAAGAGAGACTAACTTCCCCTGAAATGGAACTACACTTACCCAGAAGATGGCAATTATAAAGTTGGCAATAAGAGTAGCACCTTGAAAGTGAGATCATGATATGAGATCATGTTGTTTATCTCAGAGAGCATCAGATCACATTGGGATAAGCAATCAGAAGATAAAGAGATTTATGGGAAAAAAGAAGCTTTTTAGAATTGCAGTGTTAGATGTAATTTGCAAAGGGAAACATCTGGAAATCCTCATCAGCCACAGAAAATTCCTCTTTTACTGGATTCTGTGTTGGATCTCCTCTATTACAATATTTTTTACTGGTATCTATCTCTATGCTTGCCTGAATTATCTAATGACTTTACTGTTTATTATCAAAAATTCATTCTTCAGGATTATTATTATTATTTTATCTTTCAAGGAATCTTGAGTGATCTTTATATATGAATGATCTTGCTTACCTATATTCTCAAAGTACTACTACATCTTCCTTAAATAGTCACTTTTCTGTGTTGTCTCTCCCAATTAAAATGTGATCCCTTTGAGAGAAAATTGAAACAGAAGCTACTTCATATGAATGGGATAATTCCTTGTTAAAAAGGTCAGTAAGGTAGCATTTCCTTCTATTGAGTCAAATGCTTTTTTTGTAATCAAGAAACACTAAGCACAATGGTATCTTACATTTCCCAAATCTTTCAGTCAGTTGTGAGATGGTCCCCAGACTGATGACTGGGGACCAACCATTTTCATCAACAGAAAAGGTAGGAAGTTTTGTCCTTCATCTTCTCCTTCTTAAATCTACCAATGGACATTAGGAAGAGAGACCAGCACCAATTGTTGCCTCTGAGGGGAATCATGGATTTTTGCTCTCCCCAAACCCCTCATCTGACCTCACTGCCATGTTTCCTCCCCTTCCATACCCTGATGCCATGTTGTTCTCACAAAGTCCCTACCTTTACTGGAGATATTCCTAGTATCCAATCTATTCCATTCTAACTCTCTTTAGTAGTTCAGTGACTGCCTGAACTGCCATTACTTCCCAAGACCTCTCCCTTTGTTCTCCTACATTCTCTAAGTTCTTTTGAACCTTCCATAAACTAAGTATAAGCCCTTCTTTCTATGTTGTCTCTGCCAATCAAAATGTGATCCCTTTGACAGGAAATTGAAACAGGGACTATTTCAGTTTTCTATGTAACCTGAGTGCTTAGCATAGTGCTTAGCACAGGGTTTAATAAGCAGTTTTATTTTTCATTTCATGTATAGATGACTCTCATAAAAAAAATGTATAGGTGGGAGGAGAATAGGCATTTAGGTTCATAGGTTCAACAACTTTTTTTTTTGTAGAATTCAAAGGTTTGTGATTACCATCTTCTTTTCCTCTTCCACCTTCCCCTCCCATCCGCCTGTATCTTACCATCATCTCTTAGATACTTTGTAAATTGCTCCCTTGATGGTTTCATAATTATATCACCTCCAGAATGGATTTCCTCTCCATATTTGATCGAGTTTGGCTGTTATTTCCATCTCTGTTCTCTTTAATGTTATTTCTGTTTCCTCTGTAAGCACCTCAGGGACTTTGATGTTATAGTCCAAGAGTGACAGTTCCACTATACTTGATGGAGAAAACAGTCTCTACTAATAGTTTTTGCAAATCTTTTCCATTTTTCTCTGGCTTGTAGTTCCCTTTCTGTTTTCATCCTTGGATACCCCTGGGATGACTTTGCTTAGATAGATATTTTACCAAGTTTTCTTTAGGCAGGTTTTACCCTCCATTGCTTTTCTGTGTTTTATGAGATGATATTAGTCATTATCATCCATCATCTTTCATAGTATTTTACAGATGAGCCTACATACAAACTGATATTGTCTTTGGCAGCCAACTCTTTGTGTTTCAAAAGTAAGTCAACTGTTTGATCCCTAAGGTATTTTCTGGTTTCTTTTAGCCACCCCATGGTGACAATTAATTCACATTGCTGCAACAATCTATTACATTCCATTTTCTTTACATTCAAATCTAAAGTATTCTCTCTTTCCAACTTCCAGTCAGTGCTCTTGGTTCTTCCCTTGAGGGTTAAATGGAACAAATCTAATTTCCTTTCCCTCAAGTTAATCCTTCAAGTCAACTTGAAGATAGTTATCATATTCCTCAGCTTTAATCCTCTTTTATTTTTTTAGGCTTAAAAAATCAAGATCCTTTAACTGAACTTTTTAAGATTGGGGGTGAGGGTTGGACAAGCATTTATTAGGCACATATTAGGCACCAGGAAGGCACTGTGCCAAGTTCTTTACAAGTATTATCTTATTTGATTCTCATAGCTACCCAGGGTTGCAATAGGTGCTATTATTATACTCACTTTACAGATGAGGGAACTGAGGTAATTTACCCAAGGACACACAGCTACTAAATGTATGAGCCTGGATTTGAATTCAGTTTTGACTCCAGGCTTTATGTTCTATCCACTGAACCACCTAACTATCACATATGGCATGTTCTTGAGGATTTTCATCATCATTGTTGCTCTGGATGTTCTTCAGCTTATAAATGAATTTCCTAAGATGTGCTATGATGAGGACAGAATGCAAGAGGATTGTCATTTTCCTTAGCCCTGAACACTATGCTTCTCTTAATATGTTAGGTTCACATCAACTTTTTTGGGATGCCATGTCACACTACTGACTCATCTTGAGGTTCATTGAGACATCCAGATCTTTTTCAGGTGACCCTTACTTATACTTATGATCCTCCCCATAATATTTGTGAAGTTGATTTTTTTACCTTATCCCTAATGAAATTTTATCTTATTACTTTCATGTTCTTGAATAATAAAATATTTTCGGATCTTAACTTTATCATAGCCTAAGTCTACTATTAATTCAAAACTAGAAAGCAATCAGACTTTAAAAAAACTAATTTATTATTTTAATTATACACAAAAATTGTTTTCCACGTTCATCCTTTGCAATTTTTTAAGTTCCATGTTTTTTTTAATCACCCTCTCTTTCCTCTCCCTTCCCTATGACAGTTAGCAATCTGATATAGGTTGCACATGTACAATTGTATTTAACATATTTCCATGTTAGTCATGTTATGAAAGAAGAATTAGAACTAAAGGGAAAATGGAAAAGAAAGAAAAAAACCTAAAAGAAGTTTTAAAAAATAAACATAGTTTATTTTGCTTTGCATTCAGACTTCATATTTTTTTCTTGAATGTGGATGGCATTTTCCATGAAAGAATTGTCCTTGATCACTGAACTGAGAGGAGTTGCATCCTTCATAGTTGATTATCTCACAATGTAGCTGTTAATATGTAATGCGTAATTCTGGTTCTGCTCACTTCACTCAGAATCATGCATTTATTTCCAGGCTTTTCTGAAGTCTGACTACTCATGGATTCCTACAGAATAATATAACTCCATCACAATAATATACCATAACTTGTTCAACCATTCCCCAATTTATAGGCATTCCCTCAATTTCCAGTTCTTTGCAAAAAGGGCTACAAATATCTTTTGTTGGTCCTCTTCCATTTTTTTTATGATCTCTCTGGAATATGGACCTAGTTGTGGTATTGCTGGATCAAAGAGTATGCACAGTTTGATTGTCCTTTATGTGTAGTTCCAAATTGCTCCCCAGAACGGTCAGTTCACAACTCTACCAAGAGTGTGTCAGTGGCTCATTTTTTCTATATCCTCTCCAACACTGATCATTTTCTTTTTTTGTGAAATAGTCTGATTTTTACTTGGTGACCTGGGTATTGATGGAAATAAGCATTTAATAAGCACCTGCAGTAAACAACACTATGCAATGCACTTTATGAATATTTTCTCATATAACTTGGGAGGTAACTAGAATATTTTGTTTTCCAAAGAGATGCAGCAATGATTAGTCACCTCTGTCAACCTAGAATCCTAATAAATTGCTTGACCCACATTGTGTGGATCATGAGTCATCAAATTATGATCTGTCAACCACATTGGGCCAGCAAGCTGTTTTTGTAGAACTTGCAAGTTAAGATTCTTTCTTTTTCATTTTTAAACAAAGTTTTATTATATATTGAAAATACAAGGGCCATCTAGGTAGTGCAGTAGCTAGTGTACCAGTCCTGGAATCAGGAGAATCTGAGTTCAAATCTAGCCCCAGACAAGTTATTTAACCCTAATTGCTTCCAATAAAAAATTCCCCCAACATAGATCATACAAAAATAAGAAGCAATAACATTTGGTCCTCTGGTTGTAGTTTGCTAATCCCTTGTATAGATAGTCCACCCTGTGCTGGTTTTGAGAATTGCCACTTTCAAGGAAAGCTTAAAATTTTTTTTCCCAGTCTGCATTTGTCTGATGCTTCCTATTTTTAAGAAGAGGAATATCTTTCCAATAATCATTTTCTTTTTCAGTAGCTAAGATGAAATTACATTGGTGATAAACCAGTATGATTAAATCTCTCAGAAAATTCCTCTCCCTATGACATTTAATGTATTCTCAGGATTTACAGTATAGTACAGTACAGTACAGTATTTGTTCCTTTGTAAATAGCACACACTGTGCTCTATACCCCACTGTGCATGGAGAATTACAGAGGATTCTGTAGTCACTAAAAAATGTCATTGCTTAATATGTACATTTATTTATAATTTATAGGAATAGGGAAAATTAGTTTTTATCAACTTGAGATTCTACTCAGTGTTGAAAATTCAGTTTTATTTCCCATTCTGGAGTTACAAATTCAGTGTGGCTCTGGGGAAAGCTTTAGTTCTGAGCTGCTAGAGTTGTTTTGTGTGGGGGGGGGGCAGTGTGGTGAGGGGATGGAAATGGATTAAAAAATATTCCCAGGCAATACTAGAAGTAGGAAAACAACTTTAAGACAGAAAAATGCTGTCCATGGTGATACAGATCTGTAATCTCTGCTAATGGGAAAGCTGAGGCTAGTGGATACCTTGAGTCCTGGAGTTATGAACTATAGCATGCCTAACTCCCTCTCCTGGGTCACTGCCTTGTCATAGCAAAGGGGCTTGTGTAGCTCAATGACACTAACAGCATGGCTACGCAAGAAGGACTAGTCATAATGAAGAGTTCTAACAAAAGGTGATCTACTGGAAAAAGGAAATGGCCAACCTCACCAAGGTTGCCAAGAAAGCCCCATGAACAGTATTGAAATACTGAAAGATATGACATTGGAAGTTGAGCCTCTCAAGTCAGAAGGACTTGGTATGTGATGGTCCGTAGAGTCCATCACAAAGAGTTCAACATGAGTGAACAAAAGCAATAAAGGCTAACTCACAAAATCCAACCCTGGAAAGCAGGAAGGTGCGCCATCCTGCCTAAGGAGGAGCAAAGTAGGCAAGGCTGAAAATGAAAGACATTAAAGTTTCTAGCTGGTTAACAATGGAATGGAACTGAGTGATTTCTTATAGCACTTCCAGTGTGGGAGAGATAGGAAAACCTATTCAGAAAAAAAAAGACAAAATGTTATAATGTTTGCATTACACACCCTATAATTAGAAAAACATTGTATTTACATTAAATTACCTTGGAAAATCAAATAGAAAAGAAAATATTTTACAAAACTTGGCAAAATCTAAGAGAACTTAAAATTTTATTTTACTGAAAGAGAAAACTGTAACCTGAACTAACCCCTCCAAAACAAATGTCCTGTTAGTGCCACATCCACAAAATCCTTCTCAGTTAAGAGACATTGGAATTATAAAGGAGAACTAACACTTTCTAAAGCCAACCCAACAAACACAAGTTCTCTGGGTTTTGTGAAAATAGAAAAACCAGCAGGTTCTTTACCCTCTGGTCAGGTCCTTTGAATGTTACAAAGAGGGATCAGGCTAAGAGCTTGAGGTTCATTCTTTCCTTCCCTTGTGTTTGATTTGAAAGAGAGTTGTTTTTGCCAAAGCCTTGATGGAGATTGAAATCCATGGAGCCTAATTTAGATTTTCACAAATCCTTGTGGAAATGTTTAGAGTATAATATTTATTTCATTATAATTTCACTTTCTCTTTAACCAGAAAGAGCCAATTTAAACTAGATATTTATTAGTATTCTCTCCCTCCTCAGATTATTTTTTACTTAAATGTACCCTTCCCCCTCCCCCTCACAGAATCTTAATCTCCTTGAACACAGGAATTGCTTTCATTTAAAAATAAATTATTCCTAGCACCTAACAGGGTTCCTTGCATGTATTAAGTGCTCAATGAATGTTTATTGAATTGAATTTCCAGATTCCCCAAGGTAAAATTGACCTATCTATTCCTCTTCAAATTTCTCATCTCTCTTCCTGGATTTCTTTTTTGATTGATTCCATTCTTTTTAGTATCATAGGAGGAAACAGGAAAAGCTGGAAAAATAGTTTTTGCACTGTGCCTCTTTTCTTAGTGTTATCAACATAGGCTCTGTATCCAGGTGTTTGTGTAGGTGGGAGTTTATGATTTGTTTACTTGTATTCACCCCTACCCAGTACATACCAATATAGAACAAGCAATGGTGAAAGATATTAGATCAGATTTTATCCAGTACAATTTATCTGACTCATGCTGCAAATGAACTTGCCTTCTATTCCCCTTCTAGAGGGAGAGTGCCTGAGGCAAGGAAAGGAGATGGATAAGAGTATTTGGCAAAAGTAACAGTCAAAAATTCCTGACTTGGCAAAAATATTCATGATAATTCTTTTCTTTTGGCAAAGAATTGAAAATGAAGGAAGGCCTATCCATTGGGGAATGGCTAAACAAACTGTGATATATGAATGTAACAGAATTCTATTATTCTATAAGAAATGATGAGCAAGTTTATGTCAGAAAAAACTAGAAAGACTTACATGAACTGATAGAGTGAAGAGAGCAGAAACAGGAGAACATTGTACACAGAAATATCAATATTTTTATAGAGATCAACTGTGAATTACTTAGCTCTTCTCTAAGAAACACTCAAGATGAAAAATGCCATTCGCATCCAGAGAAAGAACTAATAGAATATGAATGGAGATTGAAGCATATTATTTTCACTTTCTTGTTGCTTGCCAGGCAATAGAATTAAGTGTAAGGTTACAGAGTTAGAAAGTGTTAAGAATCTGAGGCAGGATTTGACCTCAGGTCCTCCTGACTCCAGGGCGGGTGCTCTAATTCACTCTGACACCTACCTGCTCTTGTTTCATTTTCTTTGTTTTTTGTTTGTTTGTTTGTTTTTCTTTTGTTCAATTTGTTCTTTCACAACATGACTAATGTGGAAATATGGTTAACATGATTGTACTTGTATAGCCTGTATCAGATTGCTTTATTGTCTTGGTAGGGAAGGTGAGAAGGAGAAAAATTTTGAACTCAAAATCTTACAAAAATGAATATAGGAACACTACCTTTAAGTACTATTTACATTTTTAAAAAATTCCTGACTTTGACTTATTTCATTTTTAAAGGGATGAAATGTTTTTTATTTTTTTATAAACTTAAGTTTAAAAAAAAACCACCTTACTTAAATGGAACAGTTCTAAAGCAGAATCATTTGTTAGTTTCTCAAATCAAGTTTCAGCCAGCCTGGCTAGATTGATTTCTGTATCATTTCCCATCACCTATCCTATGTTCCAGCTAAACTGAGCTATTTGACTTTCAGAAAACTCAGCCTCCCATCTCTGGTCTTCATGCACAGACTGGTTGCTGTTCCCCATAATTGGCAAGGACTCCCTCTTAACCTGCATTCCTAAAATTCTTAGTTTTCTTTAGAACTCAGCTCAGGTCTCCCTCCTGCTGCAAGCTTTTCCTGATCCCCCCACCCTTAGTTACTTGAGTTTTTCTTCCTTCTTAGATTATTACCTAGAAATTACTTATCTATTCATTGGATGTTTCTTCCAAAAGAATATAATAAACTCCATGAGGATAGGTTTAATTTTTGTTGTGGTTGTTCTTGGCTTTATATTATTTAGTACTTACAAGGCCTACACATGGAAGTTACTTAATAAGGGTATGTTTTATTATCTTCCCCATGATTATCCTTAGATAAACCAAAGTCTATGGAGATCAAGATCAGAAAGTGAAAGTCGGGGCGGCTAGGTGGCGAAGTGGATAAAGCACCGGCCCTGGAGTCAGGAGTACCTGGGTTCAAATCTGGTCTCAGACACTTAATAATTACCTAGCTGTGTGGCCTTGGGCAAGCCACTTAACCCCATTTGCCTTGAAGGTACCTTAGAGATTATTCAACTATAAGGATATCTGGTCCAACCCCCCGTTTAACAAATGAAGAATTTGAAGGCCAGGGAAGGCAAATGGTTTGTCCATTATCGTTTAGCTAGGCAGCTTGACTCTTGATCAAGAGACAGAAAGATCTGAGTTCAAATTCGCTTTAAGATACTTAATAGCTCTGTGATTCTGGGTAAATCACTCTGCCCCTCTTTGTCTCAGTTTTCTCAGTGGTAAAATGGGAATAATAGCACTTACCTCCCAGAGTTGTTGTAGGGATTAAATGCGCTAATAATTGTAATTACTTAACACAGTATGGTATAAAGAAGGTGCTCTATAACTGATTATTTCTTTCTTTTCTATTTCCCCTTCCAAAGTCACATAAATAGTATGGTTCAGCACTGGAAACTTCCTGTGTCTTAGTGATTTGTGTCAAAATAAATAACAATTCAGATATACTATAAAGAAACCTTTTACACTTGGTTGCCAGTGTCATGTGAAGAATGAAATCAAACTTTAGCTCAATGATTCCCATATATTGATTAAGGGGGCAAAAAAAAAAAGAGAAAGCTTAAATCTTTATTCAACACTTATTTTAGAGAACTCCCAAGCTAAAATTTTTGTTTATTTTTCTTATTAAGAAAAAAGTTATTCTCATCAGTAAGTTATTAAGAAAATGGAGCTCAAGTATTCTTTGTTTGGGTGCCACCACTCTTAGCTCCAGAGTGAATATTGGTCATGGGTCTGTTTTCACTTTATAATTCCATTGCCTCTTTGCTGGAAGAGCCAGTGTAAGACTGGGCAGTGGATCAAGAACATTGATCGATTATCTCTTGGTGTTTCCATTTGAAATTACATTGTTGTTTAATTTCAAACACATTTGGTCCCAAACAATTAAACACAAGATTCATTGGGTGGCCTCTTCTGGCTATCCCTCTCAAATCAAGCCAGTGAGCTTTAGATAAATAGAAAACACAATGCAAAGACAATAGCCATATTGTCATTCAGAGGTTCAAACTGGAGAAAATTTGCTCTAGAGATAATATCTTTTTAATGACTGCCTCTCCCCCCCTACATTTTCAGACAAGGCTCATGAGGCTCCCAGAGAAGTAAGATAGGATCAGACTGTTTTCTGGAGATCTCGGCCTAAATTACACATGTTTTGGCTCAGTTAATAATAAACTGTTATTTAACCTATTTTTAAATTTTATTTCATGAAGTAATAGGAAAATATAGCAACCTTAGAGTACATGCTTTAGTTTCAAGCCCTGTTCTCATACTTTACATCTTCTGAATTTTGGCTTTGGTTATAAATGGAATTAGCTAGAAGATGACTTAATGAAAAATCATCTCTGTCTTTCCCTTTTCAGAGTTTTCCTTTGACATTCTCTCTGGTTTGTGCCATCCCTGGTCCTACTGAAACTCTCTTCTATGCCCACTCTGAGTCCCTCACTCAGGAGTTTCTCTTTCTATCTTTAAAATCTCCCATACCTTTCACTGACTATTGCAACATGATTTAGTGGAAAGATTATTGTTCTGGAATAAGAGGAATTGGGTTCAAGTCCTAGTTCTTGCCCTAACTACCTATGTGACTTTGGACCGTCCTTTTATATTTCTGGACCTCAATTTTATCAACTATAATATGTGGGAGTTCGATTGGACAGTTTGTAACGTATCTTCCAGGTCTCAAGCTATAATCCTGATCTGGGATTCCTTGGAAAGGAAACATGGGAAATCTGGACAACATACTGAAAAGCAAAGACATCACCTTGCTTCCAAAGGTTATTATAGTCAGTTACGGTTTTTACAGTGGCAATGAATAACTATGAGAGCAGGACTATAAGGAAAGCTGAACATCATTGAATCCACGCTTTAGAATTTTCTTGATTGGCATTAGATGTTCCCCTTTCTCTTCTACCTTCCCCAGCCATCAAGGGTTTGTCAAAACCATGTTCTTCCCACTTAATCTTATATTTTCTATTGTTCATTTTTTCAGGCATACCCAGATCATTCATTCCTTCAGGAATCACCCTGATCAGAGATTAGCTAGTCAGGTCTCCCTCATTTGATAGATGAAGGTAATGAAGCTCAGTGACCCATTCAAAGGTTATCCAAGAAGAAAGCATTAGACGTGGAATTTGAATAGAGGTCCTCTGAATCCAAATTCCATCGTCTATCCATTAATCCATACTCCCTCATGTGTTTCTTAAGGTGACAATGAGCCAACTGAACAAACAAAGCTAACAATGCGAGATGGTTATAATAGTAATCTTCTGGCAAAGCCGAGACAGGATATTTATGCACTCCAACAAAGTTGGAAGACTTTGCTTTTCCCCTCTTCTCATTTAAAAAGCTATACCTCTTGTTTCTGTCAGAGTTATTAAGCCTTTTTTGTAACATCTTTGATGCATTACAAATTGACTATGTGTCCCAGAGAAGTATTTTCTAGCTTTTAAAATATAGGTATAATAGGTATAATCCCTATGTGGCACCCATCCCTCTTTGTATTGCATCTTATGTATCTGTTCGTCTTTCTTTCAATCTTTCCCAAAATCAGATCTTTTCCTATGAATCCTGTCTTCTTATTATGTAGTCAAAGCATGTAAACTTCAGCTTCACTATTTTACTTTCTAGTGAATAATCAGAATTAATTTCTTTTAGTATTGACTTATTTGATCTTCTTGCTGTCCAGGGAACTCTCAAAAGCCATCTCCAACACCACAATTCTAAAGTTTGGATTCTATGGTGTTCAGCCTTCCTCTCATAGCTATTCATTGCTATTGGAAAAACCATAGCTTTGACCATAAAGACCTTTGTCAGTAAGGTGTTATCTTTGCTTTTTAGCATGTTGTCTAGATTTCCCATATTTCCTCTCCAAGGATTCCTAGATTTCCTTCCAAGGGGCAAATATATTTTAATTTCATGACTGTAGTGACTGTTTGCAGTGATCTTTGGGCCCAAGAATATAAGATCTGAATACTTTCATTTCTCCTCCCTCTATTTTCCAGGAGGTGATGGGACCAGTTGATAAGATCTTAAAATTTTTGATGTTAAGCTTCAAGCCAGACTTTATACTTTCCTCTTTCACCCACTTTTTAATTCCTCTTCCCTTTATGCTATCAGAGTGGAGTAATCTGCATATCTGAGAAAAGGAAGGGCAGAGGATGAGATAGATAGATCATGGAGATGACAGGTGTTCAGGATTACATAGCTAGTCTAAAGTCAGATTTGAACTCAGGTTCTTTTGATTTTTGATCTATTGTTCTGTGTACCATCTAGCTATCTGGTAAGAACCTGAGACCACACAAGTGGCCATACCCTGATGATATACTGACCAAACTTATTTTGAATGGAGACAGTGGAGCCTAATCCAGAGAAGCTAAGTAGCACTGTATACTTGTTATATATCCTTGCTGAGAACCTCTTTGGTTCAGTATCTAACAGGAGCCTCACTTTGTCCCAACATTGCACCTGGACTAAGAATGTATTGGGGAGAGAGGATGGAGTCAAAAGTTATCTAGAAGTCAGAATTTAAGTAAGACAAAGTTAAGGATACTGTCATCTGCCAGATATAATCACATCTCTTTTACATTAAAAAGAATCACTCAAGAAAAGTACGAAGGAAGCTTTCAAATATCATTTTAATGCATTTTATGCAAAAATGAATAAGAAAAAATATATGACAAGACTTTGCAAATACACAGCTGTTGCAGAGAAATACATTAGAAATTCCAGTACATTGCTGGGGGATAAGCATTTCTCCCTTCCTTGTACCCTTCCTCCCTCTCATGTTGTTAAACTTTTTTTGGATATCTTCAGCTCTCAAATTTCCAGCCCATTTCTATTTGTGGCATGCATTTTTAAAAAATGATGAATGCAACAAAATTGGAAAATTTTAAATGATAAAAAATATGTTCTGCTTGATACACAAACCTGAGTATCATTGTTTGTGGCTATGGGAAATTCTTCTAATTCTGTCCAGAATTCTACTATCATGGGAATATAGAAACCATGCTTAGGCAGAACTATTCTATTGAAAAGGTAGATTTTTCTCCTATTTATTTCAGTTTCATTACATATGAGAGACAGTCTGAAGCATGGAAAGGATGGTGTAGTTGGAATTAGAGGACTTGGTTTTGAATCCCAGATTTGTCTTTTTCTACTGGTCTGATTGTGAGGGAATCACTTTACCCCTTTGGGTCTCAATTTATTTTTCTATAAAATGATGTATTAGCATCTAAGAACTCTTCCTGTTCTAAATTTATGATACTGTGTGGTTTCTATATATGTGTGTGTATATGTGTGTGTGTGTGTGTGTCTGTGTGTCTGTGTGTCTGTGTGAAAGAGAAAGACACAGATGAAAGAAAAAAAAGAGGGGAGCAGAGGAGAGAAGAAAGAGAAGAGAGGAAAGGAATGGAGAGAGAAAAGATATATAGATGTATATAGATATGCAAAAGATATATATAATATATATGTAAATAGGAGATATATATAGATAGATATGAATAGGAAATAAATATACATATATAGAAAGTATTTATGTATATATATATATATATATACACAAAAAAATGTGTGTGTGTGTGTGTGTGTGTGTGTGTGTGTGTGTGTGTGTGTGTGTGTGTATTTAGAGGCAGCTAGGTGGCTCATCTGGAGTCAGGAAGTCATGCATTCAAATTCAATTTCAAACACTTATGATTGGGCAAGTCACTTAACCTCTGTTGGCTAAGTGGAGAGAGAACTAGCAAACCACTCCAACATCTTAGCCAAGAAAACCTCATGATAGCATGAGTGTGCTGTGGTCCACTCAGTCATGAAGAATTAGACTGGACTGAAAGACTGAACCACAACAACTAAGGACTGAACTAAGAGCTAGGATAAAAATAAAAATTAAAAGAAAGACAGCCCTGCCCTCAAGGAGTTTACATCTTTAATAGGGGAAGTCAAAGCGTAAAAGGGAACTGAAAAGGATAGGAGAAAGATTCTTGAGGAGGCATATTGGTAGTCTGGTGAGTTGGAGGAAGAGCCAGGAGAGGGGAAAAAAAGCAGAATTATTTTAGTCCTTCCTCAAAATGAAGTCCCTGGAAGAAACCCTTGGGGGGAGAAGGTGACTGTAGAGGTAACAATGGAAGCTTAATTAAAGTTTTAATGCTCTAAATTTATGATCCTAGGAGGAAAGGGAGGGAAGGGAATAAGCATTTATATCATACCCACATTAGCTTATTTTATCCTCACAACAACTGCACTAAGTAGGTGCCATTCTTATTGGATTTTACAACTGGAAACTAGGGGCAGCTAGGTGGCATGGTGGATAGAGTGTCAGACCTGCAGTTAGGAAAACTTGAATTCAAGTTTAAAAGAACACACTTTCTTAATGCTTCTTGCCTCAGTTTCCTCATGTGTCAAATAATCTGGAGAAGGAAATAGCAAACTACTCCAGAATCTTTCCCAAGAAAACCCCAAATGTGGTCAGGAAGAGTAAGAAATGACTGAACAACACAACATAACAAAAAGGAAACATAGGCATGCAAAGGTTAAGTGACTTGATTAGGGTAATACAACTAGTAAGTATCTAAGGCCAAATCTGAATTCAGGTCTTCCTGATTCCAAACCCAGATCTACATATCATTGATGTTTGTCCCTCATTCTTTTTTTTTTCTTTTTTTCTTTTAGTTTTTGCAAGGCAATGGGGTTAAGTGTCTTGCCCAAGGCCACAAGCCTAGGTAACTATTAAGTGTCTGAGGCCGGATTTGAATTCAGGTACTCCTGACTCCAAGGCCAGTGTTCTATCCACTGCACCACCTAACCACCCTTGTCCCTCATTCTTGTAGAAGACCATGAAATCAGGGTGGTGATGCCGTGACAAGCACATGAATTGGATTTGAGTGAGGACATGCTGTGCTAAGTCACCAGTCTCACTTTCTTTTCCAGAGCCATCTGGGTCTAGTAATCAGATAAGAAGCAGGACAACTGGAGATAGCCCTGGATGCAAGGCAGTCAGGGTTAAGTGACTTGCCCAAGGTCACACAGCTAGTTAAGTGGCAAATGTATGACACTGGATTGGAAACTCCCTTCCTCTTGACTCCACTGTTCTATCCACTATACCGCTATGATCTTTTCTAATGATTATGAGTTTTTCTAAGGTCCCTTCCAGTTCTGTTCCATAAAATTATTTCATACCCATGAATATTATGGCCAAGAAAAATAAAATGAACCTTGTATTCTAGAGGAGGGCCTTTCCTTTGTTTTTAGGAAATGTACTTTTGGAGTTGTTCCTCTAGCACAGAACTTAGATAAACTTGAACTTGTGAGTTTTCCTTTTTGACACTTTGAAGAGATGTCTTGTCCCCCTCTCCTCTCATTTTGAAAATTTTCTGTCACATTGATAATCAAGTTTCTGTAGAGTTGGGTCACAACCTGGACTGATAAAGAGCAGGCTTTGATTATCCTCTTTCAGTTAAAAAAAGTTGCTAATAAAATCCAAAGATTATTAGTACCAGCTAACTAATAATAATAGCCCATATTTTTCTAGGCTTTGAGTTTTACCAAAGACTTTTCTTCATAACTGCAAGCATCACCACCATCATCCCCATTTAAGAGAAGTAGAAATTGAGGCTGATAGAAGTTAAACATATAATTATGTGATAAGGATAATGTAAGAGCCAGGCTTTGAATTCTGATCTACTAAAATCAAATTCATTAAACTTTCCATAATATCTGTTGGCTTCTCTGAAAAATTGAGGTATCATGGAGCTTTATTCAAATCAAATTCTATGATTGATTTCTTGTCTGATCTTGTAATTTAACCTCTCTGGGCTTTTGTTTTCTAATCTTTAAACTTTTGATATTATGATAGCAGGAAGAATGTCTTAACTGAAAGCTAGTGTCCTGGAGGCTGTTGCAAAGAGGAATGAGTTGATGACTCAGAAAGGTGTCCAATGTGGGTGTTCTGTTATTGAAACATAGTTACATACATAGATACCAATAATCTTGATGGGAAAAAGTCAGTGCTATTCCCTTTTTTATCAGGTTTAATTCATTGATTTTTTTTCATTCCAGAAACATTTATTAACTTACTATTTCATGCTGGGCTCTATGGTAGACCATGGGGATGCAGAGATAAAGGGTCAAAAGGCAATGTGAGGCAGTGAAATGCGAGCTATGATGGAATTTGTAGTTTAGGGACCTGAGTTCTAATCCTGTCAGTGTTCTATTTCCCACTTTGGGACACTGACAAGTGACTTTACTTTTTTGATTCTTAGTTTCTTTATCTTTTTTCCCATTTATTTATTTATTTATTCTTATTTTGTACAAATAATTTTTTTTATACATTACTAAAAATATTCTTGGTTAAAAGTAAACATGATACCTCCTCCCCTCCAAAAAATATAGACCCACATGAGCAATGAACTAAAGGGGAGAGAAAAAAATTAAAATTAAAATAAAATAATAATAATAATAATTGCAGGTATGGCCAGTGGTGCAGTGCATGGAGTGCCGGCCCTGGAGCCAGGAGCCCCCAAGCCCAAATCCGGCCCCATACACCCAACAATCACCCAGGTATGTGACCCCATACAAGCCACCCCAACTCCATTGCCCTGAATGGGTTGGAGGAGATGACTTAAAAAGTCCTTTCTAAATTCAAATCTTTGACTCTGTGAACATAATGCAAAGTTGTGAGTCAACTGATCAATTAACAGTGTCAAGTAAGATTCTCAGCTCAGGAACAAAGGGACACATGTGATGTATTCCGTGCTTTGAATAATCCTGTTCTAACCAAGGAAGGCAGCCCATACAATCTAGCCATATGAAGTATATATACAAACTATAAAAAAGTTACCTTAAGAGGAAATGTACTAAGAACTGAGGAGATGAGTTGGGAGAAGCTTATGGAGAATGTGTGGAGAATGGATTGGAGTAGGGAGAGATTTGAGGAAAGAAGAGCAATTGGAGGCTTTTGGTCATTTGGAAACAAATACAATTTGGAGGCTTTTGGTCATTTGGAGGCAGTTGTGGTCAATGAAATACCTACCTAGACTAAAATCTCATGAGATTTTGATATAATTAGGATATAATTAAGGATATAATTAAAACCAACTGCAAAAAGATAACATACCATAATTGTTGAAGTTTTTGTCTTAATTGTAGGCATCATACCTCTTTATTGTTGCTATTGTTCAATTGTTTCCGACTCTTAATGATGTCATTTGGGGTTTTCTTGGCAGAGATACAACATAGCTTGCCTTTTTCTTCTCCAGCTCATTTTGCAAGTGAGGAAACTGAGGCAAGCAGGATTAAGTGATTGGTTTGGGATCACACAATTAGTGAATGTCTGAGGTCAGATTTAAACTCAGGAAAGTAAGTCTTCTTGACACCAGATGCAGCGCTCACCTAGCTGCTCCCATCCTACCTCTATGAACATTCTAATCTGATGGTGTGGAAAGAACCTCAGTTCACAAAGGCATAAACAAATATAAGTTCTAGTTGACAGACTAATCAGGAGAGGTAACTCAATGGAATAGAGTACCAAGTCTACAGTCAGAAAGATCAGAATTCAAATCTTACCTCAGACTCAAATCTTAAAACCTCTCATGGTCTCTGTTTCTTCATCTGAAAAACATGGATAGGGCGCCTAGGTTGTACAATGGATAGAGCACAGGCCCTGGAGTTAGGAGTACCTGAGTTCAAATTTGACCTCAGACACTTAATAATTACCTAGTTGTGTGGCCTTGGGCAAACCACTTAGCCCCATTTGCCTTGTAAAAACCTAAAATAAACAAACAAACAAACAAATAAATAAATAAACATGAAAAGCAGTACCTATCTCACAGGTTGTTATAAAGCTCAAATAAAATAATTTATATTCAGCATTTTGTAAATCTTAAAATCCTACATAAATGCTATTGTAGTAGTTGTTGTTTTAATCATCTTTCAGTGCTGTCTGACTCTTCATTTTTTGTTTTTGCTTTTTGCAAGGCAATGGGGTTAAGTGACTTATCCAGAATCACAGCTAGGTAATTATTAAGTGTCTGAGACTGAATTTGAACTCAGGTCCTCCTGACTCCAGGGCTGCTCTATCCACTGTGCCACCTAGCTATCCCCTGACTCTTCATCTGAGGTTTTCTTGGTAAAGAATGGTTTGTTATTTCCTTCTCCAGCTCATTTTACAGATAAGGAAAATGAGGGAAATGGGATAAAGTGACTTGCTGATGGTTACACAAACTAAGGAGTGTCTGAGACTGGATTCTAAGCCTAATATTTAATTTACTATACCACCTAGCTGTCATACACACACACACACACACACACACACACACACACACACACACACACACACACACATATATATATTACTTATTATAATGTTAATTACAATTAAGAGGGATCTGGTGGTTCAGTGGATAGAGCCCTGGAAATGAAGTTAAGAAGTCCTGAGTTCAAATCCAACCTAACTTCTTAACTGTGTGACCCTCAGCAAGTAACTTAACCTTTGATTCCCTAGCAAAGGTATAGACTGGACTCTGTAAGAGAAGGAAATGGCAAACTTTTCCAGTATCTTTGCCAAGAAAACTCCATGGACCATGAAGAGCCAGACATGACTGAATGACTGAACTACAACAAAAATCACAACTACTATTATTAAAAACCTTTCATTCAAATACTAGTCCAGCTAGCTTTGGAGAGGCTCATAATCAGCTTATGATCATATGGGTCAAAGACTTTTTCAATCATAAAAACCTCTAAAGAATGTCTACTGAGCAATGACAGGGCTACAATTTACAGGGATGTTCACAGTGATAAAATCACATATACTTAAATGGAACATAGATATGATTAGAAGAGCTAACATTTATGTCACAATTTAAAATTGGCAGAGCATTTTCTATACATGGTCTCAGTCTTAAGACATTGGTACTACAATTTTTTTCTTCTTTTTATACTGAGAAAGAATCTGAGTCAGAGAGTCTAACTCCAGCTAACTTTAGCTAATAAGTATCAAAAGGGATTTTTTAGTCCTATATCTTTCCTCACAGTGTACAGAACTCATTTCATATGTTTTTTCATCATTTTGGAAGAAAAAGCATTTTCAGGAAATAAAATATCCAAAAACTGAAGCCAAGGTGAATGGTTTTACCTTATTACTTTCCTAGCTCAGTCTTGTCACTGGTCTCTGATGACTCTGGAGGAGAAAGAAAAGCTGATGCCTTTGCAAAAGCCTATCTCACTCAAATCCAGTTCCCTTGAAAATCAAAACTCCTGATATCACAGTCTTCTTCAAGAACAAAGGGCAAACAACAATAACAGTCTCTGGAAAGGCTAAATCCTAGCTGGGGCATGGGTGACTTATCCTTAATAGACTCACAGACTAGTTTTCCTTAACATAAGAGGTTGCTCACTATTTACACTTGTTGCAAAGTTAGTTTTCAATCACCCCATCATGTTATGTTTCTAATTTTTCAGTTTATAAGTCTTTCTTTTTCCCCACCCATTCTCAGTAAAAAGTTAATTTGAAGTAAAAATAAAATTTAGAAAATGTAAAAGGAGTTTTACTACATATATGTATATATTTGAATATAACATTGCATAGTAATGTAATCCTATATAATATTACAAAGTAATAAATGGGAACAATAAAAGAAATTGGAAATTTATAAAATATTAACATCCACAAAATATGCATTATTATAATAAGAGTTTGTGAACACTGAAGTATTAAATTACACAATAATTGTCAGAATGAGATGTGATGACTTCTGGGAGAAATTTTCAATTTCATCTATTCTTGATGAAGTCTACTGATTTTAGACTACATATTCTTAATTCAGTACTATAATCTTTAAAATTCATAGAGGGGGGAAAAATTCATTTACTGCCTGCATGACTTTAGGCAAATCACAGTCTTCAGTTTCTACATTTGTACTAAAAAGCAGTGGGCTTAGGTGATCTCTAAGGTCCCTTATCAATACAGATCTATGATCCTTTAGACTTTTTAAAAATATTTTTCCAATTATATATAAAAGCAATTTTTGACATTCATTTAAAAAAATTGAGTTCCAAATTCTTTCCTTTCTTTCCCTTGCCAGGAGGACCTCAATGAGGGCATGGAGAAGGCAAATAATTTGATATAGGTTATACATGTGCAGTTATATAAAATATATTTCAATATTATTTATCTGGTGAAACAGAACATAGACCAACCCCCCCCCCCCCAAGAAAAATAAAATTTTTTAAAAGTATGCTTTGATGCACATTGATTCCATAAATTCTTTCTTTGGAGATGGATAGCATTTTTCATCATTGGTAATTCTACATTATCTGAAAATCCTGTCATTCATAGATAGATGATCATTGTAAATTATTTCTTAAAGTATCCTGCTCATCATTTCTTATAGGACAATTGTATTCTATGATAATCATTTGCTCCAACTTATTTAGCCATTTCACAATTTCTGGGTAATCTCTCAATTTCTAATTTTTTTGCCATTACAAAAAGAGCGACTGTAAAAAGTTTTTGTACATATAGGTTCTTTTCCTTTTTTTTAATCTCTTTGGGATAGATCTTCTAGTGTTTTTGCTAGTTCAAAGGGTATGCACAATTTTATTTGGTTTGTCCTTTGTACTCAGAGAGGACCATGACCTCAGGAAGGTGATGCCCTCATTTGCAAATGAACTAGATTTAAGTGAGGGAGGGCTTACAATAGCCCTTTGGGCACAGTTCTCCAGAATGGAGCTCCACCAATAGTATATTAAGTGTCCCAATTTTCCCATATCCTCTCCAACATTTGTCATTTTCCTTTTCTGTTATATTAGCCTAACTGATAGGTATGAAGTGGTACTTCAAAGACATCCTAATGATTTATCTGAAAACTGCCTTTTTATATCCTTTGACCATTTATCAACTGGGGAAGAATTTTTGTTTTTTTAACTTATGAACAGTCTTTCTGATTTGTCACAAATTCCAAATGAGTGGGATCAAAATTAAGTAGGTTTCTACTATATTTTATAAGTGTGTTAGCCTTGGTTTGGGGTTCACCATTCTGAAACTGACTGTAAAGCTTTCCTTAAGGCATCTGTTTTATTATTCATATGCTTTTAACAGCATCTCAGTGATTGTTTTTTGGATGTGCCCTAACTTAAGTTACTGCTGAAAGGATTCCAAGCAGTCCCCTTCTTAAATTTTTAACTAGAGAAAAAGTTGAAAGACAGTGCAAGTTTTCTTGGATAGCACTGACTCTAAGTCAAAATAGAAATGATTCCATTTTACATAGTTTACAAATTCAATCTAGTCACAAATACTTTAGATTCTTGCAAAAATACCAGACTTAGTCACTGTCTGCAATAAATTTAAGCATTCATTCTTTCTTTCCTGATGTGACATTTTGGACTGTGAATACAAGACATTGTAAGAACAAAGGTGAGAGATTCACCATACTGCACTCTTTCAAGGAGGGAAGAACTAAGAGTTGTTGCTTGTTAAGAAACAAGAAGTTGAAATCCTTATAGGCAGTGGGATAATATAATTACAATAGTCACAGAAACCAACAAGGTCTAGTATACTAGTCCTAAATTATTATAAATTATTATGATTTTTTCCTTTTGCACATGAAGGTGTAGTTTTTTTATAAGATAATTCATTAATTCTCTAATATAGAATGTAGCCTATTACTTTTCTTATATTATATCTAATGGTTTTTTTTTTGATGAATAATCTTGCTTGGGGTGAGTTGACAATGACAGTATATAGATTATATATTGACAAGAAGGACTGAGGTTTATCGGGGTTTATCGATTATAGAACAGGTTCTCTTGTTAGTAGAGAGGACACTAGATTTGAAAAGGAGAAAAGTTCAAATCCCATCTCAGGCACTTTACTCACTCTGTGGCCCTGAGCATGTCACTTAACTTTTCTGTACTTCAGTCTTATCTGTAAAATAAGGGAGTTGAACTTGACAGCCTCCAATTTTCCTTCCAATTCTAAATTTGTAATCTTAGAATCTGAATCCAAGCTAGTAGGTAGGCAAGAAGAAAAAGATTTCTGAGAAAAATATCAAGACATGATAGCTGCTAAAGGAGTAATGAGAAAATGTTAGCCTGCCAATTGCTTGAGAATTATGATAAAATTTATATGTGCATATAAAGTCATGTGAAAAAGTACTTTTGGTCCACACTTATTTAACTGACCTAGATGGACTCCTTAGGAAATAGTCAAGTTGAAACCAGTCTTTTACTGAGTTATTTTGTGATTTAAAAAAAAAAAACCTGGATTCTATTTGAGGGCTTGCCCACTGAGTCAGAGACCTTTCAGAAATTACTCACTTTTCAGGTCCCAAGTTTTTCCATATGTGAAATTGCAATAGAATCACAGGTTTTTTTGAGCTAGAAGGAAATTTAAAGGTCATCTAGTCCCATACTTTCATTATATAGATGAAGAAACTGAGGCTATGGCCAAAGCAACCCTCCATATTAACACAGGGATGAGCCTTCAGCTTCTTGACTTTTTTTAAGATAAATTCTGAATATATTGTTAAGAATGGCTTAACTTTTAAAAAGTCAGACCATAATTTTAATACTAAAATCAAAACTTAAGAGAATAAATCATGGATACAATGTGATTATTAAAATTGGTGATAAAACCTGTGTGTGGTGGTACACCCCTGTAATCCCAGCTATTCAGTCAGGTTGAGACTGGTGGATTATTTGCATTTAAAGGATTTGAGCTGCAGTATGGTTTAATCTCCAATTAGATGTTTGCACTTAGTTTGAAAATAATATATTGAACACCTTTCCAACCATCTTCCCTACCCCGGAACATAGGACTACCAGTATACCTAAGGAAGAACACCAACATAAATTAGAAACATGTATCCAGTTAAAAGATTCAATGTCAATTAATATTTGAATATGCCATTGAAAGATCAATGCAATTGCAGTCTGGTTGAGATAAAGAAACCAATTCCCCCCCCACCAAGAAAACTCCAAAACAAAGCAAAAAAAGATCGAGATCAAAAGAGAAGAGAGAGGGCTTTTGAGGGGTTTTATATATATGCATATATATATATGTATATATAGATGTCAAATGTCATGAGTATAAGAAAATCTCAGTGTAATCATTTTTCCTACTGATGCAGATCAGCAACTACATTGTGCAATTTATAATCTTAGAGGGTTGCCTGGGACACTGAGAAATTACATGATTAATCCCTGGTCACACAGTCAATTTATGTTTGAGACAAGACTTGAACCCAGGTTTTCCCAGACATCAAATTATACTTTAATTTTACGTCTCAAATAGTCAACCAGTCATTCCCTCAGACCCTTAACCACTTAATTATTACTATTAACCTAGTCCTCTCTTCCTAGACCAGCAACCTCTGACCTCCAATCCTAGATCTTCCTGAATCCATGTCCCGCTCTCAGGAGAATTTGCTTAGATCATCTTTAGAGCATGTGTCCAAAGAGACCAAGCCAACTGAGTGGTGATTGAGTATATGCGAACTAGATCATTAAATGGATAATATCTACTAACAAGTCTTAGATACTAAGTCATGCTTCACCTTCACCTTCCATCTAGCCATTCATCCAAGTCATTTTGCCATTTGCTGCTCTATTGCTTGCTCTTCTCCCAATATTCCCAGAACAAAACTCTCTTCTCTGTATGTATTGTTTTCTCCTATTAGAATGGATGCTTCTTGGGAGCAAAAGTCACTTCTGTTGAATTTTTGTATCCCTAATTTAGCATAGTGCCTGGCAAATAGTAAACACCTGAGAGAAGTGCTTTTTTATTTTATTAATTCCTGATTCCAAGGCTAACCCTCTATCTATTATGCTATGCTTTCTCTCTACAAGGACTATTTGTGGTATTGTTTTTGCAATGGGGTTAAGTGATTTGCTCAAGATCATACAGCTTGGTAATTATTAAGTGTCTGAGGTCGGATTTGAATTCAGGTTCCTGACTCTAGGCTGGTGCTCTATCCACTGCACCACCTACCCATCTACAGGGACTTTAAATTGGAATAGAACATACACTGTCAACCTCAAAGGGTTACTATGAGAAAAGAGCTTCATAAACTTTATTTCTTTCATGTAACATAAAATCATGTAACACCCATATATTTAAGATAGAATTGTTTCTTTTCCCTCCTATCTCCACTCCCCCCTTGCCTTTGGACTGGATTTCATGAATATAGAAAAGTGCTGATGAGGAAATGACTTCTTCTAATGCAAAGCAGCAAGTCTTCTGCCTAAGGGGGTTAAAGGACTGAGTCACTCACCTAGGATCACTCAGTCTATTTGGTACAGCAGTCTTCACATCTTCTTGACTCTTAATCTGGCTCTCTAACTACTATGAAAGGCTGCCTCACCTATCATCATGATCATCATGATCATAATTTTTATCAGCAAATGAACTCCATTTTCTGAGAATCAACAGGCCAAATGTTTGCAGATTCCATATTAGACTTCAGAGATTTCCAGAAAGAACATAGGACAAGCTTCTTAATCAGATGATATTTCTAGACTAACTGACATTTGCTGAACATGGTAATAGCTTCTAAGAATAATACCAAAGAAGTATAAAACATTTCTTGTTATTAATAATAATAACATAACATTCATAACAATAAGCACATGGCATATATTAACTCAAACCTAAAGAATTTTCAGTTTAGATGGAGAAACAAAACTAATATATGTAAATATTAGGGATCCATCCAAAACAAGATATAATTCAATGGTATATTGTATGGCTGTAAGAGTTCAGAGAGTATTATTAAAGGGCTGCAGTTGTCAGAGGAAGATTCATGTGGGAGTTAAGACTTAAATTGGAACTTAATCTGGCTATGTCTGCCTTGGAAAACATAAAATAGGAAAACTAATGCCTATCCTATGTCATTGGGTTTCAATGAGGATCAAATGATGATATTTGTGAAAATATAAAAGTAGGTTTTTTGTTTGTTTATTTTGTTTGTTTTGTTTTTGGTACCAGATCTGAGATTTCATTCATTTTCGGGATTAGATCTATAAGAAAACTCCTACGAATTCAAATCACCACCTGCTTTGCAACTTGTAGTCTTAGAAAATTCTTTGAGCTTCTGCCAAGTTGGAGCTACCTGACTATGATCTGCAGGCAGTCTTCTGAAATTCAAGTCTTCTAGATGTTAAGGCTAGCTCCCTACCCATTCAACCACAGTCACACTCTGCCCCATTCAGATACACAAATATGAATATGTAGATGTGTAGATGTATATGTGTGTATATTATTTATGTATTACCCAGTTCAACTTTTTAAATTTTATTTAGGGTGTGACTGTCAGACACATACCAAATACTATAAAATAAAATAAAATATAAAAAAGTATGAGATGGGCACTAGTCCCTGTTCTACCAAGGTATTTGCCCAAGATCAGTCATATAAGCTGGTAAGTAATACAGCCAGAATCCATTCTCCAATCTTCTTAAAAAAGAACTTAAGACAGACTGTTCATAGGAATTAGTGTTAATTAGGGAGCCAGGTGGCCCAGTGGATAGAACACTGGGCTTGGAATACAGAAGACTCAGCTTCCTCAGTTCAAATCTGGTCTCAGACACTAGCTGTGTGACTTTGTGCAAGTCACTTCAATCTATTACCCTCAGTTCCTCATCTGTTAAATAAACTTGAGAAGGAAATGGCAAACCACTCTAGTATCTTTGCCAGAAAACATCAAATGGAGTCACAATGGAGAGTTGGACACAACTGGAAAATACAACTGAATAGCTACAACAATGCTGCTAGGGATTCCTTCCAGAGTCCTTCAACTCCTTTACATAATGTGATTAACTGATCTGCCTACAAATAAGATTGCATTTAATCTCCTTGGTGAAGTAGAGAGAAATTCATCAGGGCCTATTTACTCTTTGGTCAGTATTGGATTTCTTGAAGAAACCCTTTGACTTTGCAATCACTCCAGGCTGTGGTTGTGATTGAACTTGAGCTGGACATTAAAGTTTCTCTTCAGGCAGCAAATGACAGAGTATTCCTCTTGGAGTCAGGAATATCTAAATTCAAAGCTGTGATCCTTGGGGAAATTATTTAACTTCTGTCTGAATCAGTTTCCTCATCTGTAAAATGGAGATGACAGCAGCACCTCCCTCTCAAGGTTGGGTGAAGATCAAATGTGATGATTGTATAGCTCTTTGTATACTTTAAAAAGTACTGTATAAATGCTAGCTATTATTAGAAAAACATACTTTAATACTGTTATGTACTGTTTTGGATTTTCCATGCTTCTGACATATTTACCAGTAAATAAAGTGGGTTATTTTTTCAGCATTGTATCAAAGACCAGAGTCCTGTTCAGGCAGGGTTGGAGTCAACACATCTCTTTGTCTTTTTTTAAAGTGCTATTAATGGCTTGTTATTAACTAGTCTGGGTGGATTATCACCTGCTCCCTGTCTTGAATGCACACACCCCCATCCATTAGCTACAGATCAGCATCCCGGAGGAATGGGAAATGTATAAATACCCCGGGATGGGACTTGGCTACTTTAATAGGGATGGCTGCAATCCATTCTGGTGGCTTTCTCAAGTGTTGCCCTACACCTGCTGCTCTCTGTCTCTCCTCTTTTCCCCCTTTATTTTTCCCTTTATTTTAGGCACTGGTGTTTGACTCAGGTAAGTGCCTCCGATATTTGGAACTACATTCAAAATAGTCCTCTCTGAGACTTGGAGATTGTTAATGATCTTTAAGTTAAAGGGAGTAGGAATCTTGAGGGATTCCTCTTTTTTTTTTTTTTAAAGATACGGTAACAATAAAGATACGGTAACAATCTCCAAACTCTGTGAGACTGTGAGACTCTAAGATAAAATTACTAATGTAAACTAAAAATTAATTATTTGAAAGGAACAATCTGTACCAGAGTTTTCATTAGGTCAAGAAGGCTTGGATTAAATTTGGACAACCTTGTGTCACTTCTATTCTTCTGCCACATCCATGGGGGTGAGGTTCCTGAGTGAATCACCTAGATTTCAGCCTAGTCAGACATGGCAGTTTCAGAAAGGGTATTCAAATTCATAATCAAAAATACATATTTATTAAGAATAATATTGTGATTTATTTCTTCCCTTCAATTCAATCTAATAAACTTTTATTAATAACCTAAGCAAGCATGATCTTGGTCCTGAGAGCTTACATTTAATATATATATATATATATTATATGTATAATATATATATATAGCTCAAATTATAATTATTGCTCATAATATGGCTTATCATAAAGGATTAGAAAAATTTTTCCTCATGACAACTTGCTGAAGTACAGAGTACAAGGATTAGGCCCATTTTGAAGTCCAGGGTGCAAATATTATACCTATTTTACAGATAAGGAAAAGGAGACTCAAAGCAGTTAAGTGACTTGCCCTCTGTCAATCACTTAATAAATATTCAAGTGTTCCAAGCATTGCTTGCATTACTTCCCTTCTTAATCTTAATGTCCAGTTCATTTAAACTACAGTATTCCTCCTCAGTTCTCATCCTGTCTTTACCTGTCTTCTTGCTTTTACTCACACTATGTCCCAGGGCTGGGATTAATTCCTTTCTAATTCTTCCCTATCTTACTCCCCACCCAGGGATGTGCAGGAGTCAACACATACTGACAATGATTATTAAATTTTCAATTTGAGTACACTCAGAACTCAGTAAATGCTATGAATCAGGGCTTATTTGTTGTTATTGATTGTTTAAACTTAGATGGAGATAATATTAATTAATGTGAATTAAACTTTTAAATGTATCATTTCAACATTTTTTTTCCTGGTCAGTAGTCAAACATTTATCAACAATCCTGTGTCCCCTTCTTCTATTTCTAACAGGAAAAGTAATTTCTTTCCAAAATCCAATTCTGTTGCAGCCTTCTCCATGAAACCTTGTTTAGTGGAAGTATTTTTTTCTACATGAAATTGTTCTCTCTTAAATTCTCTCATAGCACTCACATCCCATCCAACAGACTAGCCTGGACATCTTGACATCTGGGAACGGTAATCAAATTATTTTTACCGTTGCTTCTAGAAAGAGCATGAACAATTGAATGCTCTTTGGCTCTATTCACTATCTCTGTATGTAGTCATCTCAGATCTAATCTCCTTTTTGGGGGGCACCATTCCCTTATATATTTTGCCTCTCCCTATTAAAATGTAGGGTCCTTGAGATCAAGAACTACCTTTGTATTTCTATCCTATATGGGAAATGGATAGAGTGCTGACCCTGAAATCAGGAGGACCTGAGTTCAAATTGGGCCTCCTACACTTACTAGCCATGTGACCTAGGACACATCACGTAAGCCTGATTGCCTCATATTCTATGCTATCTCCAGTCATCCTGATTCACATCTGTCCATTGGACCCAGTGACTCTGGAAGAAAAAGTGAAGCTAGTGACAACACAGAACACCTCCCTCTGGCAAATCCTGGTCATGGCTTATCATGGCATCACTTCTCTGATGGCAAGATTATTAATACTGAGCATAGCTCGTGGAATATGGTAGACATTTAATAAATACTATTTTTATTTATTTATTTGTTTTTTCCCTAAATTTGAATTGAGAATATTCTGACTTGTAACAATTATCTGTGAAGACTGAAATTATCCCTAAAGCTGCCTTTCTAGGTCTTTTTAGGTCAGTCATTACTCAAAATCTTTGCTCATATACTCCCACAGATACCCCTTTTACTATACCAATCAAGTGTCATGCTAATTCAGAGAAAAAGGTACTTAAACTACCCTAGCAAAGTAAATTTCAGGTAAAATTTCTTCCTAGATACAGATTTGTACATCACCTGGAGAAGGAACACACAAGGGAACAGGTATAGTCAGTTGGGTTGCCTAGCAAGAGAAAGACAACTCACAGTCCTAGGGTTGAGTCTCTAGTGGACCCCTTCCTTGCTTCTGATTGCTGCTCCCCTGGTAACAAATTTGGGATGTCCCCAAACTGTGGACTACTGTTCTGCAGACTGATCATGTGGTCCTCCATGGCACTACTTTCATTGAACTGCCTTTTTTTTTTTGGTCCTTTACTCACTTCTGAACACTTTTATACAATTTTTGCCCCTTTTTAAAGATCTCAGACTCCTAAAAAACAAGATTTGTACTCATGTGATCTTTATATTCCCTCTGTATGACTCAGTGACTTTCACATTATATGAGCTTAATAAAGGATTATTGATTTGAATTCAATTTAATTGGGTTTTGAAATTATCAAAGAATGTTAGAAAATAGGGTCATTTATTCAACAAGGATTATTAACCACTTAAATACATAAGTACCAGACATCATGCTAGGTGCTTGCTAGGGAATCAAAGTCAAAGCCATACTGGTACCAAACCCAAGAGAAAGTAGGTTGAATTGTGTTCCTTACTTAACTACTTGTTTTCAGAAGATGAAATATCTCTTTCCCTTTAAATTCACATATTTAACTCAGAAGTTACTGGGTTTTCTGAAATTGTTATTAAAGATTTCAAATATGCTATCAGTCATTTGCAGACATCATACCTTCTGTTAGCAGCAATTTGTTTCACCTCTCTAAGTAGGATCAGAGCTTTGAAGTTAATGCATACAAGACACTTGCTTGAGTATATCGTGTTTTATGTACTTGTGTTAGAATGCTGACATTCTGTTCCCTGGTGTTTTTCTTTTCTGTCCTTCCTTAGCTCTCCACTTGCCATATTATCTGGAAAGTGATTTAGGGTGTGTCTGTTGCCAAGATACTGAATACTGTTCACATAATAATATTCTAAAAGAATAATTGGAACTGGCTCTGGTACTCCAAGGTAAGGATCTGATTAATAGATATGAGGAAAGTGCTCAGACTATTGAGAAATATGACAGAAATATGAAGCAATGTGAGAAATATGAAAAAGAATATTGAGTCAATTTCTGTCAGGACAAACTAGCAATTCTGAGCAAAGGACAGAATTTTCTAGAGGATAGCTGGTCATCAAAACTTAGGTAATCACTTTTCATCAGGGAAAAAGGATCAAAGAAGCTCTCTTTCTCTCTCTCTCTCTCTCTCTCTCTCTCTCTCTCTCTCTCTCTCTCTCTCTCTCTCTCTCTCTCTCTCCTTGTCTCTGCTCCCATTTTCTATTCGTTCCTGTACTCAGCCTTTGCTATTTTAGCTTCATTAGATAATACCATACTTTTGATTCTTTCATCAAATGTTTAAAATGCAGCATGTCCCTAAACCAGAGGTAAAAGAAGGGTTTGGACAATTGCTGATGATGCTGGTAATTCTGTCTCACAGATTTCTCAATTATTTTTCTGAGAAAAAGGGACAGTTTGACCCAAGGTGGTGGTAAATGATCATCACAATGACAAAAAAAAATAATTTTGTAATTAGGAGTTTGACTTGTTTTCTGAGGAAAGAAAGGTCCCTCTAGAAGTCATGGCATGGCCAGACATGTTCCTGCCTATAACCAGAGGGCCCTGTAACTGGGAATGAAATGAAAACCAAGGGACATATTAGAGGAAAAGTAGTGATTCTGTGAAGTCCTAGAAGATGGTGATTATATTGAAAAGCAGCACAGTGTAATGGTTTATATCTTGGACAAAATAAGGATGACCATGTCCCTTATTGATATGTGTTAGTTGTAAGATCTAGGCAAGTCACTTAACTTTTCAGAATCTCAATTTACTCACATGCAAAATGCTGAGGTTGAATTAGGTGGGGTTTTAAGGTATCCTTCAGCTCTAAATCTGTGAGCCTATTATCTAATATTATTCTCTACATGAAAGTGAGAGATCCTGTTAGGAATTGGACTAAAATGTAATAGCTTCTTCTCAAGACTATCAATCACTATGCAATTTCTATCCACCAACTCCCTCCTTCAATTCAATTTAATAAACTCAAATTCCAATGAATAAACTTAATAATAAGACCTCCTAAGCATTGTACTGGACAGTATAGATACAAATGCAAAAATGAAGCTATATCCTGGCCTGAGGAGGCTCATAAATATCAAGAGTTGAAACACACACTCTTTTGATCCATGTCATAATAGGATCTTCCACTTCTAGGTCTAGACCTATGATACTATTAACCTTTCTTGAACAGAGTATATTTAGGATCAGAAGGCCTACATTCACATTCCACCTCAGACACTTATTAGTGCTATGACCACAAGTAGATCATTTAACTTCTCTGTGATTAAATTTTCTCATCTGAGAAATGTGGAGGTTTAAGTTGAGATCTCAAAAGCTGATTCAAATTCCAATCTACAATTACATAGATAATGAAATAAATGAAACTAGAGTTCTCATCTTCTTGTCCTACTTAAATATTTATTCAATCTGGATAATAGGCTTGGAATGACATGAAAATCAAAGGGGAGGCAAATACTTTGTCATGACTTATTGGCCCTTGGACCACAATTAACAAGAAATCCCCATCAAGTACTATTTCATACTGACCAAACAGAAAGTTGTGCTGAAAATTCAGTGACCTTATTAGCACATCTTCACAATAACAATTGTGTCTTTTTTGAAGGCACAAACCCCCAAACTTCATTCTATTATTCAGTAATGCTTGAGACATAGCACTTTTTCTACTGAGGATTTAAAACCCTTTCACAAGCATTATCTCATGAATCCACAGTGTGATGGCTGTGAGGTAGGTGGCAAATATGAACAACCCCATTTTATAGAGAGAGAAATTGGGACACTGTGAGTGTGACTTGGCCCTGGGCTACATAGAAAGTCGCTGGCAGAGCTAGGAATAGCAAACAGGTCTCACTGACTTGTAGACTTGTCCTCAGACCAAGAGGTCTGAATTTCTGAGAGTCGGTCAATTAGAAATTCTCTAAGGCTCCATGATGCTTAAGTTTTTCCTCATTTAATATCTTACTTACCTTAAATGTAGATTTCCCCCAGTAGAATGTAAATTTCTTTAGGGAATGGGCTGCTTTATTTTGTCTTTGTATTTCCAGCTTTGATATTTAATATTTTAAAAATGAACTGAATATATATCTTATGAATATCAAGGCTGGTTCATAGATTAAGACCCAGCTAGAGATTATTTAGTCCAATCCCCTCATTTTATGTATGAGTGTCCACCGTCTCCCTTAAGAGAGAGTTCCTCATGTATAAGAATTCCCCGCCGCCCCCCCCCCCCCCCCCATTCTTTGTCTTTGTTTGCCCAGTACTCAAAGTCAGGCTGGTAGTAAATAGCAGACCCCACCCTTCTGACTCAAGTTCAGGTCCTCCAATTCCAAATCTTGTGTTGTTTCCACTGTATTGTATATTCCTTAAGCTCCTCAGGAACTGAGGGAGGAAGATTTCCAGGCCAACAAAAGCAATACAATTCAAAGAAAAACAATCACTGAAAATCCTAGGGATATTTTTAAGGAATCTTTTCATTACAGTCAAAGAACTGCTTTTAAAAAAATACAAGACATTGATGAATCACTGAAGAGCCTTGCCTAGAAGTTTCCTGATCTTCAATTATTGCTGACATTTTAAAAAATCTTTTGTTTTTTTCCCTGTCTTCTAAATGAGATGCAGAGGCCTCTTCTACAAAGACTTAGCATTATAGCCAAATGCAGGTAAACTAAAATTGAAAACCAAAGACATTTTTATAGTAGTGACCCTGGCAGGAGTTATACTGCAGCTCTAAACTGTCTCCAAGACCAGTGAAATTTGATAGGCAAATGCACCTCGACTATACCATTTGATCCAGACACAAAACAACTGGACTTGCATGTGATACAGACGTTGATTGCACCTAAGAATTTAATTTTCAACTTGTCTTCTCTGGGGGCGGGGGAAAGATTGAATAAATGTGATTTTTAATAAAAAAATTTTTTTGCCTCAGTGAAACAATTTTTTATCAGTCTGAAGAAGAGGCCCAATATGAGACTAAAATGTCCATGTCTAGATCTTCCACCATGATTTTATCACACTGTGTCAAATAAATATTGGTTAAAGGAATACTCATTTCAAGTATTAAAACTCTAAAAACTCTGACCAACAAAATGAACATCACTGATACCAGAGGACGGATGATGAAACATTCCATCCATTTCCTGATAAAGAGGTGATGAATTCATGTTGCAGAATATAACATATATTTTTTTTCTAGACATGACCAATGAAAGCATCTGTTTTACTTTATGAGATATTTTTTCATTTTGGTTTTTTCCCAATGGGGTGATGAGTAGGAGAGAAAGAAAATAGAGTTCTGTTAATAAAAATAAAATTTAATTTAACAAAAATAAACATTCATTTCATGTTTCTTTATTTTATTCTGAGAATAATACTATAAAGGATTATGTGGGGGATAAGGAGGTAAAGAGGATATCTAGTCACTTTTGCTTATAAAGTCAAGATAGGGAACTTGACCCCTAAATTGTTGAAGTAGCCTAGATATATTTCATAGTCAAAATAGACACCACCCAGCCATCTTGAAAACGTATGACAAGCATTATGTTGTGTGAAGGCATGGCTGAGTCAATGCAAATCCATTACAAATTCTATTATGAGGGGAAACCATTGGAATAAAAAATAATCATTGACCCTACTGACAGTGGGTCTCTATTATTGTCTTTGTTTATGGTTAGATAATAGGGCATGAAATTCATCCCAGTCTAGCCCTTGATGAGGTCATGAATCCACTGATGGATGGATTGACCTGTAGGCAGAAATAATGATGAAATCCCTTGGAAATAAAGATAGACAGTTAGCATTTATCATTATAGATGATTTCTATTCAAGTATGAGATTCTGACATTTCTAAATGCCAACAATTCTTTAGGACAGTCAGTCAACAAACATCTATTAAGTGCTTACCTTTTGCCAACACTGTTTTGTTGAGAATACAAATTCAAGTAGAAAGAAAGACAATTCCTGCCCTCAAGGAGCTTAAATAATAATAATATAATAATAATAATAATAATAATAATAATAGAAGACAACACATAAAAAGAAGGTGAAAGGGTGAGAAAAGTATCAGGTGAAGGGGCATGGTAAAGAATGGAATATAACCAGTAGAGAGGAATGAAACAAGACTGATCTGGGCATCCTCCTGAAATGGAGCTTCTAGGAGAAGTCATTCAATCAGAGAGAGAAGGAGAATTCTCAGAGAGAAAATTCAGGTCTGAAATGAGCTTCAGGATGAGTTGGGGCATGGTAGAGGAAGTCAGGAATGCAAACTAGGGAAGATTGAGGTAGAGCAGAGTCTAAAGAAAATGCAGAATTTGAATAAAGCCTATACAAAAATTAGCTTGAGGCTGTGGAGTCAGTATAGACATTTTGGAGTATTTTGTATTTGAATATAAACATAGAAAGAGCCTTGATTCACACAGAACAACTTAAAAATGTTTTTTTTACCCTATACTTTCCCCAGTATGCAGGAAAAGGACAAGAGGAAATTTTATACAAGTTTGAAAAAGAAGAGTTTTAGTTCTAAGTAATGGCATGAATTCCATTTAATGCTTGTACTAAACATTATTACCGTAAGATTGTTTATTATATGAAGAGCAACACCCTATTTAACAAACATCAGTTACTTTGACAAAATGATTGTTCTTATCTCAAGTAATGCCAGACTCTACAACCTAGTCTGGCTCAATGTGGTATATGAGGGAATCCCAGGTGATGCCTATGAGCTTGAGAAAATCTCTAAGAGAATCACTTGTAAGAGAAGTAGGCAAATAAGGAAGATGAATATATTTGGGAAAGGAGAGGATGAACTCAGTTTCAGAGTTCTTGAGTTGGAAATGCACAGTTTTAATTAGGAATTATTGAACCTAGGGAAAATCTAATTGGAATAGCCACAAGGATAGCCTGCCTGAAGTACAGTCAAACTGGAAGAGACAGTTACACAACCCCCAGAAAATCTAGCTTGGTCCCCCAAGGTATATCAATGGCCTCCAACCCCTGGGAGGAGATAAATGATCTAGGTGATAATGTGACAGGTGGGGGGACAAAGGAGTGGTATGAAAAGGCAGACACCAGGAGGGATATGCTGAATTACTCAATAATGTTTGGAATTATTAAGGGACTTAGGCATGCCTGGTCTTTTGAATATTTGCAGGAAAGTCCACAATAGTAGCAGGGAGAAAGGTTTCAATCACACTTTAATAAGGCATGGAGGGTTACAGGGTCAAATGGCCTAGGAAGTACAAACACAAATGGAACAAGGAGATAGATGATGTGAGAAGAGGGATGGGTGGTAAAGGAAGGCAGATATTATGGAGAAGATGATGAAGAATGGGGCAAAGTCTCTTACATAATTATTAATTAGAGGTGAAAGTAGTAGGAATCCAAATGGAGATGGAGGAGCTCTGAAGATTTTGGTGGCGGACAATGTAATTCCTATCTATGCCCCCTTGGGATTAGTTTCTTAATATATATGCATCATCTCAAAGTTTTCAGCAACATTTGGTGTTCTGATGGTCTTACTATGGCTAACTGGAGCTTATCTGAGATTTTCAGAGTATGGGCAATAAGCAGGACCAATAGACCTTTACAGCAAGGGCTAGCTGGCAGCTTCTAATAGTCTCAAATGTGAATTTTAGTTTTCAAGTTTGTAAGTAACTGTTATGCTCCTTTGATCAATGAAATAGTCTGTAAGTGACTTCCAGATTTTCCTTTGCAATCTTTCTTCCTGCTACTATTACTTTATCCTGACAACTTGTAAACTTACTCTAATAATTGGAAGGGGAAGGGTGATCAGGGGAGTAGAACAAGTTTCTACTTCAACAAAGATGCCATGGAAATGAGAGCCAAGGACAGGTGAGAGAATGGACAGGTCTTGTCACATGACACAAACCAGTGGAGAATGGTGGACTAGACTGCCACCTGAGAAGGAAGTAAACTCTGAATTTCAGCACCCTAGGGTTCCAATTGCCAAAATTTAAGTTTGAGTCTTGGAAGGAGACATTTGGGGGTCATTTGATTAGAGATAACTCATAGGCAATTGGAAACATGAAATTGGAGCTTGGAATATGCTTCTTTTGAGTTATTTCAGGATTTATCAATTCTATATGAAACAAAGAATGTCAAAATATAAATATTAATGTATTTAATAACATAAAAATTTGGGGTAAGACCTTGATTTATAGAGAATTTGATTTGTTATTTTAAACTTTAAGTAGGTATATTTAAATTAGGAGTGAAAGAACACATTTTTTCCCCTAAGAATAGGTCAAGTTAAAATTTATTGTTGATATTATTTACTAGCTGTATTTTGATTCTAGTTCTAGATACTAGATTTTTTACATATCTAAATAATTGATAATGAATGATAATAAATGAATTAGAGCTGTAAGACAGTTGTTGGAAAAAAAGCATTACTTTATATATAATGTTGCCTACTGAATTTGTGATGATCCTGTGGAAGAACAAATGAAGGAATGGATGAATAAAAATAATTTTAAAGGGATTGTTGATTATTTTTTAAAGGGTTTAGCTAATCTAGTTGTTTGTTTAACATCTTTTCAAAAACATTTTTCAAAAACATGAGATTATCCATACTTTGCTTTTCAGCCTGATTCTCTCACCCTGAATTTAAGTGATGGGCAATGAAAGAGCAATAAAACAATGTCACTGGATCTGAAAAAAGTATAAAACAGTTATTGTAGCAGCTTCTTTGAAGTAGTCTCTGAGTTTCAGCTTTCTCAAATATAAAATGGATATTGATACTTTCTTTTTACTTTCTGAGAACTTCATGGTACATTGGAAAGAGCATTGGATTTGGAATCAAAGGATATGGGTTCAATCTCCAGGCCTAGAATCATAATTAAAGTTTTGTCACAATTCACTGATATTTAAAAGGTGCAAAAATTTAGTAGGTGCTCTCTTTTAGCAATTTAGATACCAAAATTGTAACTAATTTCCTTTCCATCCAATTGAACAGAATTTATGTTATTTAATCATATTATAAGGTCATAGGTTACATAGTCTACTTGAATTATTTTGTTGTTTCATATGCTTTTTGTGCTGCTAGTCCCTAATGTCAAAATTGCTATTTCTAATTATCCCAATTTTTACCTTGCTGCAACTATGTACTGCTGGATAAGAGAATGGCAAATCAGTATTTCTGCCCCCAAAATCCCTAATGAGATCAGGAAAAATTAAACATGACTGAAAAAAATGACTGAAACAATTGATCTTGGACAAGTGACTTAATCTCTTTGGGTCTCAGTTTACTCATTAAATTGAGAGAACTGGACTACATTACTCCTAAGTCTGTGATCCTAATATTTTAAGTTTTAAAAAATGTATTCAGAATTTTATTTTTCTTTAGTTACATGTTTAAACAATTTACAACATTTGTTTTTAAAATTTTGACTTCTAAAATCTTTCCCTTCCTCTCTTCTCCCCCTTCCTCATTGAGAAGGCTAGCATTTTATATTGATGTAGTCAAACAAAACATTTCCATAATAGCCATGTTGTGAAAGAAAACAGAGATTTTTTTAAAAATTAAGAAAAGTAAAGAAAACAAAAATGTATGTTTCAATCTGTTTTCAGACATCATCAGTTCTTTCTAAGGGGAAATAACTGATGTTTTTGTTCCATAAACATATACCATATCATTTCATATCATATATCATATCAAATCACACCACATCATGTCATCATATATCATTATCTAGTCTACCTTTTCCTACTCTATTCCCATCCCATCTCATTCCATTCCATTCCATTCCTTCCCATCCCATCATTTTATTCCATCCCATTTCACCCATCCTATCTGATTCTATCCCATCTCATCCCATCTTAATGTAGATGAAAGGTGGGAGAGACCTGAAAGGTCAACTAATCCAGTTCCTTCATGCTACAGATGAGGAACTGAATCCCAGAGTGGTCAAATGACTTGTCAAGGACATAGAAACTAAAAAGTGAAAATAGCAATTTTGACACTGTGCTCTAGAAGCCTGGGATCTAAACCCAGATTCTTCCAGTACCTCCCTTGTACTGCACCATAGTGCCTCTAATAATTTTTAAAAATCTGGGAAGTGGTACCAGTCCCAGAGTTGAGACTAAAATGTCCTAAATATTCTTCCAGAATATCATAGCAGTTGTAGATACTTGAGTCTTATTGATTTTAGAATTTGAGTGTTTATATTTTCCTTTTTTCCCCCCCCATCTAGTCCTGGACCACCTTGAATAAGTCTAGTGGTCATATGCTTCATTTTAGACAATTAGAACATGATCAAGCATTACCTCCTTAGAGAAAACTATTACACCAGTGTTTTTTTTTTAAACTCCATAAATATATTATGTGTGTTCTAAATATGTGGGCTTGGTAAAGAAGGGCTTAATGGATGTGTTTTATCGTAAACAAAGGAGATTTACATATTCACTTATTGATAGTGGCATTCTATTAATAATTGAACCACAGTTTCAACCCAGAATCTCATTCTTCAAATGTGGTCTGTGCTGTATTGTGGAATATGCTTTGTTCAGGGAGGTGTTTGTAGAGATAAGCATTGTTAGAAATCCACAACTGTCAGCTCATTTTATAACATCATGTATTTTAAAGAATCACTCTTCGGATTCACAAATAATACAGAATTCAATAGGTCAAAAGAGGGGAAAAATTATTGCTTCTTTTAATAGTAGGTCAAAATACACATCTACTAGCATGTCTCTACTCAAACTACCTAAATGACTAAACTAAAAATATTTTTGATAGTTTCTTATGAAAAAAAGAAATGATATGAATAATAAATTTTAGTTGGCACAAATTTCCCATCTTAATAATCATTTGAGCATCCTAGAGGACCAGTACAGGTAATTCCATTTCATACAACTCTAAGTGTAAATATTAAAAAATACAAAAGATTTTTGAAAATATAAAAAAGGAGTGTGCAGGCATTGTTTTCTTATTCACACAAATTCATCTGCTTAGCATAATTCCTGGAACACAGCAGTAATAATAATAATAATAATAATAATAATAATAATAATATATGTATCTATAGAGAGACTGTATGATAAACAAACAAAAAGAGTAATTCATCAGTGACTTACTTAATTTAGAAATTGAAAGATTATAAATATATAGGAATCGAATAAAGGGTAGGCAAGAAAGGTCTATGTGGTCTTAAATAAGTCCTTAGACCTCACTGGGCCCCTGTTCTCTAGAGGACTTGATTAGAAAGAAGGCATCTAATCGCTTTGATTGATATTTCTCTAATTTAGTAGTCATAACATTGAACTGGAAGGGACTTTATAGGTCATTAAATTCAACCCTTTATTTGATAAGGAAATTGAGGCACAGATGGGCTAAGTAACACAATAATTATCTCAGATAGGATTTGAACCCAAGACTTTCTTATTCTACTATGTCATGTTATCTTATTCAAATACGCATGTGATCTACAACACTCCTGAGCAAGGTCCAAATCAAATTTAAAGTGCAATTAGGAAATTTTTAACAAAATAAGCAAAATTGGGGCGGCTAGGTAGTGTAGTGGATAAAGCACCGGCCTTGGAATCACGCGTACCTGGGTTCAAATCCGGTCTCAGACACTTACTAATTACCTATCTGTGTCCTTGGGCAAGCCACTTAACCCCATTTGCCTTGCAAAAACCTAAAAAAAAAATAAGCAAAATACAATAAAAGATAGTTAATATTACATTTTCAGACTAAATCAATTGTAGCCTATAGGGATTCTTATTTATGATTTAGTGGACTCCATTTCTAATTGAGTTTGACACAGCATTAGAGGATTGACTCTCTGCATCCTTCATCTCTGTTCTCTTGTGGCAGTCATAAAAAACTGGGAACAAGCTAATTCCCTTCTTGACTGAAAGAAAAAATGTGGGCAATGGAGTAAATACAGAATTGAGGAGGTGGTAAAAATATAATATTAGTAATACTTCTTTTGGACTTGGCACAGTGAAAAGTGTTAAATCTGGGGATAGAGGACATGGGTTCAAATTTCCATTTCCCTAAATACGCATGTGATGTTGGGCAAGTCACTTTTACCCTTAGTTTCATCATAAAATGGAGCATTTGTACTTCTTGACCTCAAAAGTACTTTCCAGTCTAAGATCTCAGGATTCTCATATTTCTCAGAGGGTGGAATAGCAATAATTATCCACATTTCAAAGATTGGGAACTAAAGGAAGGACATTTTAAATATCTATTAGAATACAAATCTCCTTCTGCTCCAGGGCTCTATATATCAGATGACATCACCTTCCATTTATTTATTTATTTGTTTATTTATTTTTAGGATTTTGCAGGGCAAATGGGGTTAAGTGGCTTGCCCAAGGCCACACAGCTAGGTAATTATTAAGTGTCTGAGGTCAGATTTGAACTCAGGTACTCCTGACCCCAGGGCTGGTGCTCTATCCACTGCACCACCTAGCCGCCCCACCTTCCATTTATTTATAAGAAGGTTGTCATTGCCAGTTATGTTGGTGTGCAGATTACCTAAGATAAGCAATAATTTTGATATGATTTCATTTGTGACAGTAATGGTCATGTGTATGTGCTTCTAAGAAAACTTGGCTGTCTCAGAATATTTGACCTTGAACAGCTGAAAACAATTAATCTGGTTTCCTTGACCTTAATTTAGTTCTTTATCAATTGCATACTGGATTTCATTCCACACAGGTGTCTCATTTTTCTTTTTATTGTATTTCCAGTTCTGAGATTTTTTTTTAAGTAGGCAAAAAGTTGTCTGTTTTAAAGAGCACACTTCAATGACTTTTAGATATTGTGAGGTTGCTAATGTGGAGAAATAAGCTATTGGGCAAATTACAACTTGTTGACCTAAATTGCCTCAACTATAGAATGGAGATTCTAATAAAACCTACCTCAGGAAGTTGTTGGACATTTAAGTGGCTCAGAAGATGGAGTACTGGGCTTGGAATCAGGAAGATTCATTTTCATGAGTTCAAATCCAGCCTCAGACACTTATTAGCTATGAGACTCTGGGTAAGTCATTTAACCCTGCTTGCTTCAGTTCCTTATCAGGAAAATGAGCTGGAGAAGAAAATGACAAACTACATAAGTATCTCTGAATAGAAGACCCCAAATAGGGTCATGGAAAGTTGGACACAACTTAAAAAACGACTTGACAGCCCAGTTGTGAGTATCAAATAAGGTAAAATCTGTGTGTTACTTAGCACAGTGCCATATACTGAAAGCTTAACAAATGCTTCCTCCTTTCCTTCTGCAATATGGTATGGGCTTCTTGAAGTTGGAAGAACAATGAAAAGGTCATTGTCAAAAAACTACTAGCCATTTCCAAGAAGAAAAAAGTGCTTTTGTTTGTCATAGTTAACACAAGAGTACCAAAGTTTGGAAAAAAAGTAATTTCTACTGATAAAACTCACTTTTTAATTCAAGGTTATATCAAACCAGAAGACATCCAGATGATTCAGAAAGATGTTGACAACTTCATCAGACTTGTACTCTGTCCACCCAAAATGTATTTGGTATATTTTTTTTACTTTCAGTGGACCAGGATAAACATAAATGATATATTGAGAAGCAGGAATGTTCCAGAAATGTAGAAATTCCAAAATGGAGAAGAATACTGAATATAACTTTACATAATGCCACACATCAGAGGAGGTTAAGACATAGATCTTAGAGATGCAAATGAATCTATTTCAGTGGCCTGGGGACTTGATTAATAACCCATTGAAAACTATGGGTTATTATCAAAAGTATACTTAGAAAAATGAACCATTCATCTACATATCAGACACTATGCTAAGTAATGGAGATTTAAAGAAAGGCAAAAGATAGTCCCTGCTCTCAAGGTGCTCAAAGTCTAATGGGGGAGAAAACATGAAAACAACTATGTACAGCCAAGTTATAAACAGGATGAATTGGAGGCATTCAACTGAGAAAAGCTACCAGCATTAAGTGGGCTTGGGAAAGGCTTTTTGTAAAAGGTGGGATTTTAAATGAAACTTAAAGGAGACCAGAGAAGAAAGGAAGCTGAGAAGGAAAAAGCACTTTCCAGGCATTGGGGACAGTTAGTGAAAATGCAAAGAGTTAGGAGAGGGACCATTTTGAGGGAGTAGCAACAAGGAGATTAGTGAACAGGATCACAGTGTACCCAAGGCTAAGGAAAATGTAGAAAGACTGGAAAAGTAGGAAGGAACCAGATTCTGAAAGATTTTAAAAACCTAACAGAGGTGAAAAAGAACTTTATTAAAGAGGGAGGAGAGAGAAAGACAGTTTGTACTATAAGATGATCACCATTCTCAGCTGAGCAGTGAATGGAATGCAGTGAGGAAAGACTTGTGGCAGGGAAGATAACCTGTCCAGGCCCAATGCATTAGTTCAGGTGTAAGGTAATAAGACTCTGTAGCAGGGTGGAGGCAGTGTCTGAGGACAGAAGGGATACTTAAAAGGTATATCATGGTCTCACGATGACAAAATGTGTAATAGTCTTATGAACTCAACAATAAATTATAGCAAAAGAAGCATTTAATATTATATTTTGCTAATTTTTAGAGTATATCAAAAAGTTTAATTATCTACATGGTCCTAGAATTGTACAGGACTAGTCAAGAGCTAAGAGGGTCAATTTCATGAATGTTTTAGTTTGTATTTCTCTAATCAGCAATATTAGAACATTTATTTATATAAGTTATTTTGATTTTGATTTCTTCATCAGAAAACTGCCTGTTCATATTTTTGACCATTTGATGATATTTGTCCTTCATTCTTGAAGACTATGACATCAGAGAGGTGATGTCATGATATGCAGCACATAAATTGAATTTGAGTGAGGAGTTGCTGTGCTAAGTCACCAGTCTCACTTTTCTTCTCCAGAGTTATCTGGATCCAGTGGCCAGATATGAATCAAAACTACTGGAGATAGCACAGAGTATAAGGCAATCAGGTTTAAGTGACCTACCCAAGTTCATACAGCTAGTAAGGATTGTGTCTGATGCTAGATTTGAACTCCTGTCCTCCTGACTCCAAGGCCAGTGCTCTATTCACTGCTCCAACTAGGTGACCCTTTTGACCATTTATCAATTGGAGAATGGCTCTTATTCTTTCCAATTTAACAAAGTTCTTTACATATTTGAGATGAGACCTTTATATCAGAAAGTGGTCTAGAATTCCCCCCCACCCCAGTTTTCTGCTTTCCTTCTCAACTTGACTGCAGTTGCTTTATTTGTACAAAACTTTTTATTTAAAAATGTAAGCAAAATGATCTTTTTTACACTTCACCCTGCTCTCTAATCCTTATTTATTCATAAATTGTTTGCCTTTCCATATCCATAAGTTTGATAGGTAGTATCTTCTATGTTCTTCAAATTTTCTTGTAATATTTCTCTTTATATCTAGGTCATATTTCCATTTTGACCTTATTTTGGTAAATGGTATCAGATTATTCTATGCCCAATTTCTGCCAGATTGTTTTCCATTTTTTCCAACAATTTTTACCAAAAAATGAATTTTAACCAAGAGAATATTGCATTCAATAAAAGCAATATTGTTTTAAGAACAACATTGAGTGAAATAATCATTTTGATTATTATAAATACTCATATTAACTATGAAGGACCAAGAAGGTTCTATCAGTATTCAGAGAAAAAACTGATAAATAGAAGTATGTATATAATTGGTTGTACACGTATATGTACAACAATTGTATTGTTTATATATATATATGTTATTTATTAAAAGAAATAGAAAGTTGTACTTATAATAATAAATTTGTAGTTTAATTACAATCATCTTTTTTATTCTGCAATTTTTGGAAATTCTTTTATTTCAGAAATTAAAAATAAAATAAATAATATTTTTTAAAAGAGCTAAAAGGGTCAGTCGCATATCTAGAAATCTCCTAGTTTACAGACCGATTTGTTACTAAATCAGTATATACACTCTGAGGGCATGTAAAGGGAGTAAAATCCCAGGGATAAGTCAGTCGATTTTCTTATGTTTTGCCTATGATGTTCTTGTCCCAGGAGACATAAAAGTATAGACATTTCTAAAAATTTTGCTTCATTTGTTTATGATTTATTCCTTGCCAACTTCCAAAATAGATTTAAATCAACAACACATAATCTTGGCAATGTAGAAATTACAGTTTTCTTCACAGAATCACAGGATTTTAAAGTTGAGAGGGTCCTTGGAAGTCATGTAATCCAATCCATTTATACAAGAATCCCCTCTCTACAATATCAATGAAAAATCTTTGCTTAGAAGATGCTAGTGAGGGTAAACCCACTACATGCTGAGGTCATTTACTATACTTTTTGTTGTTGTTCAGTCATCTTTGATTCTTCATGAACCCCATTAGGGGTTTTCTTGGCAAAGATATTGGAGGTGCTTGTCATTTTTTTCCAGTTCATTTTACAGATGAAGAAATAGGCAAATAGGTTCAAGTGACTTGTCCACAGTCACACAACCAGATTTGATGAGGTCAGATTTGAGCTCAGGGAGATAAATCTTCCTGGTTCCAGGCTCAACAGCTCTCTCTATTCACTACAGATTGTCCTACTTTTAGATATTTCTACTTTTAGACAACTTTAACTATTAGAAAGTATTTCTTTGTATCAGATTAAATTCACCTCTCTGAAACATTCTTAGTTACTCCTAGTTTATTTTCTGGGACCAAAGAAAATATATCTCAGCCCTCTTTCATTAAGCAGCTCAGCAGATACAGCTATCTCTTCTCCGGATTAAATGTTTCCAGGTTCTTCATGGCATCATCTTAAGGCTCCTCATTATCCATTCTCTGTAGGTTTTTCAATCTATCAAAGTCCTTCTTGTAATGTGATGCCCAGAATTGAATACAATATTCCCAGTACAGCTTATTAGGGCCAAGTTATAGTGGAACTATCAGTGTTAGTGATATTTGAATGCTAAGCCTCATATTTATATATTCAAAAAGATCAACATCATAAGTGTGATATGAGAGACATAGCAATTTGAAGAAGATCTGAGAATTTTTATTAGGCTACAAGTTTAAAATATGTCAAGAAGGTGATATAGAAGTAAAAATGCTAATGCAATCTTAGGTTTTTGGTTTCCAATGCAAATAAAAGAAGAGAGAGTAAGAATAGCAAAAAAAGTGAGTAGACCACTCTGTATTTCCATCTTTTGTTTCCTTTATCCTATATTCTTACAATAATAATCATAATAATTAGCATTTATATTGTGGTTATGTTTACTTTTACAAATATTTCATTTTATTCTCATAACAATCTAGAAAGGTAATTACTATTATTAATCCCATTTTAGACTTGAAGAATCTAAAGCCAATAGAGTCTTTCTAGAGTTACATGGTTAGTAAATATAGCCATATTTGAACTAAATTCTTTCTGTCTCCAGGTTCAACAGTCTACCCATTCTGCCATATAGCAATAGGTGTTGAGCCACTCTAAAAATTAAGTGGTCATTTTCCCCAATGCTGCTATGATTTCTATTTCAGAAAAAATCATTTGATGAGAATTAGGTCCAGAATTACCATTCCCCTTATTGCTGCCTCCACTTTTTGAGCAATTGAGTTATTATATCCCACCAAGAAAGTCTGAACATTTTTGCTCCTGGCAGAGAGAGCTTCATTAGATTTCTAGACTCCCACTATGCTTCCATGCTAGGCTTGTGATTTGTTTATTGTTTATGTTCACAAGACAAATTATAAACAAGAAATCAGCAAATTTAAAGACACATGACCTCAGATATCTAAATAAAATGTATATAATATAGAACAAGGAAAGTGATTTAGAAATTCTAACACAAGGAGGCAGATTCGACTGTATTAGATATCATTAAAATTCAATAGGATGGAACTTGCAACTGAAATATGACCCTGGATGGGCAAACCTTATTCAGGATGGATATGATAAGTAAAAGGGAGGATAATAGATATTGGAGTGGCTTATGCATGTAAGAAATTCATGAACCAGGAGTGGAGGGATGGGAAACATGCAGAAGAGCATTTGAGTGAAGAGTAGTAGGGGTAGGTAGAAAAGGAAGGGATATTTGCATTAGACTCTGATATTTAGAGTATACTACAGTGGGAAGGAAGTAGGGAATAAAATTAGAAAATTGAAATCAGGGTCATGCAATGTTTCTGAATCTCTTCACTAAAATTTGTTCCCCATTTGTTGATAGAGGCAATTTGCTTCTTCCTTTTCAGTTTAAACCCATTTTGATTAGTCAACTAGTATGTATTAAGCTCCTACTATGTGCTAGGCAAAAATAGTGTCTGTCTTCCAGGTACTCACAACCTAATGAATGATTAGATTTGAAAGATTCCAGACAGATACATTTTATTAGATTTTCTCCCATATATCCCAGTCCTAATTGAACGAGCCTTTTATTCCTCTGTTTTTAGACCTGCACCACAAATCCAGAGTCATTCTCAAATACCATTTTTTAAACTACCCTTTCACTTTGCAAATATCTGCCTTTCTCTTCTGAAGTCTGCTTGGCTTCATTTGGAGTGAGGGAAATTCTACCTGTACCCTGAAGAGTTTCAGTTCCTTAATCAAGACTTCATAATTCCTCTGCCATGTTTTCTATTGTCTTTCTGGCAACACCGTTTGTGTTAACTTTACATGATGTCCCAAACATCTTGGGCTAGTTTCAAACTTCAGTAGCTATAATTACCTGAAACTTCCCAAAGATTTAGAGACACCCTATATTATCAAAATATATTGTTCAAACTTTTCCTGCCATCTTGGAAATCTTATAACTTTATGAAATCTATATTATAGCATATCAGAGTGAATATGTATATGAGAACTTACCTATTAATAGTTTACTGATTTAGTGAGGCTGTGAGTTTTCCTTATCCTTTCCCTACTTTTCTTCCCCTTTTTAACTAAGTACATATTTTACTTATTATTCCTAACCTGAGCTTGTCTAGTAAAGAACATAAGATAGCAGATAGTTCATGAAGGAATCTCAAAATTACTTTGTCTTTCTTAAATAAGAGTGATTCATCATAAACTTCTTGACTATAGAAAATGACATATCTAAGGGAATATCAGAGTAGAAACAGAGATCTATGACATTATGTAGGGCCTCAGTTGACACTCCTGTCTTATCTCTGCTTAGAAATCTGTGACCAATTCATGGGAATTTACTTGGATTGGTCAATGTTTCTGTAAAGCAATATCAGTGGGTTATTTTTGTATCTAGCTCAGTGATGAGGTCATTGTGTCATGGCAAGATACTGAGAGGCACCAGAATTACTTTTTAAAAGCAACTTCCACCCTCTCAACTGTTAGGAATCAAGCTGGAAAATTAGGAAAGGAAGTATTTATTGTGAAACCATATTTCAAATTTTTTGTTTATTAAGGGTAATTAGTAACATATTGGAAAAAAAGAAGATTCTAAAGTATTCCGCAGTAAGTTCTAAGTAACTGAAGGTCAGTAAGTCATATTTTTGGGGTTACCATTAATAAGCATCAGGCTCCTAGCAGCATGCTTCAAATTAAGATCCTAGAGAATAACACAGAATCAGGTTAATATTGTTGCAAAATCATCATACTAACTTTAGACAAAGAGTTTGCATGTTGTTGCTTTAAGAATGAGTCATTTGTTTGTCTAATTTTTCAAGACCATCTTGAGTCATAAGAATTTAATAGTATTCAATCAAAGTATGACTCTCTGCTTCACTTCTCCCATACAAATACACCATGCATCATATTTGAATATAATACTTTTGAATTAGAGTCTTTTGTTTGTATGAACAAGTATGATACCAGAAAAACAAGCAAAGGAAAGAAAGGAACAAAAATAAGGAAAGTGTAGCTCATTTCCACTTTGTGCACATAAATGTGCATACATACACTTATACACACTCATTTGGTTTATAGATTTGGTTTTTGCTGCTATTTGTAGTGACTGGATAGGTTCTCAACTCTTAACTTTATCCTTATTTTTTATTCTTTTCAAATAAAATTTCATCACAGAATGTTAGAGCTTGAAGACCAACTTTAGATTACCTAATACAATCTCCTCCTTTTATAGACAGGGAAACCAAGACCTCAAGAGAACACCAATATATCCAGAATATTTTAGAAGTAAGGTCTCTGGACAGTCAAGTGGGGCAGTGGATAGAAAGCCAGTCCTCCTGGAGTCTGGAAGACTCATTTTCTTGAGTTCAAATATGACTTCAGACACTTACTGGTTGTCTTACCACTACTGTATTTCCGCCAAGAAATCCCCAAATGGTATCACAAAAAGTCAGATACAAAAAAACCTATAAAATATAATATATGAGTAAGATGATTATCTTTAGTAGAAAGAGAGCAAGAATAAACATGCCATTGGAGTGGAAATCAAGAAGAAAAGTTATGGAGTTTCCTTGAAACAGAAGGGAGAAAGTGTAGGGGAAGCCTTGATTCTGATTGTTGGAGGATCAGGGGTTTGAAACTTACCTTTCCTGATTTCCTACTCATGGGTGACCTTTGACAAGTCACTTGCCCTCATTAAATAGTAGTTTCTTCATCTGTAAAATTAAAAGGTTGGTCTAAATTGTTGGAAGATTCTTCCAGTTCTAGATGAATGATCCTATGAATATAGGAATGTTTGGGTTAGAAGAGGTTGCATATACATTCATTTAGGGTTGGCAGGGACTTCGGAGGGTCTCTTATCTAACCTTTTCTTCCATATTTGAGGTCCAGAAAGGTAAAGTAATCTACTCAAGTTTACTGTACTAGGTAGTGGCAGATTGCTAATATCTTTGGTCACAAAGAGCAATCTTTTTCCTGTTTGTTTCATGTCGGGTTATCTATCTTGTTGCAATTTCCCAACATCCCATATTAAAGTGGCTTCTTTTTGATGTGCTTTTAAGCCTTCCTTGTAATCACCCTTTTCTATCCCTTTGCTTACTATTATCCCCAGTTCATTTTATCAGAGTCCTTGCTCATCTATCTGTTCTCCCCACACACTCTACTACATGAATTATATTTCCAGTATTCATGATTCTGAGCTAGAGGGTCATTCCGGTTTCTACTATAAGATAAAGTTTAATCTGTTCAGGAAGTCAGATGTGATTTTTATAACAAGTCCAATTCTTGGATTCATACCACAATGGGAGGCTAAACATCACCATTTCTCTGTAAACCTCAAGTTGATTGTGGAAATGTCTGATAGCTTTATCTAGGTCTTGGGGAAACCTGAAAACCTTGGCTTCTCATTGAGCTTTGGAAAATGTGTTTTTTTTTGGGGACTAGTACTAAATTATGGTTTATAGCACTGCAGCAAGAATAAACACCCTTGGCTTGGTATAATCTTCTCTGATTTAGGCTAATAAATGAGCTTTCTCTTCATCAGGCTTATAACTGGTTACATTATATAAGATCAATTCTCTTTGTAATTTGCATGTTTTCCTTCATATATAATTCAAGAGAATAGTCCTCACACATTTTCATCTTTATAAATCACTACCTTCAACAAAAACAGATAGAAAATTAAAAGGATAAATAGATAGATGGATGGTTGATAGATTGATAATAAAGAACACACTAAATATCAAATAGTAATGGAGCAGTTCAGTGGATTGAATGATGGACCTGGACTCATCTTCCAGAGTTCAAATCAAGCCTCAGACACTAACTAGTTGTATGAACCTGGGCAAGTCACTTAACCCTGTTTGCCTGAGTTTCCTTATGTGTGAAATGAACTAGAGAAGGAAATGGCAAACCATTCCAGTATCTTTGCCAAGAAAACCCCACTGGGGTCATGACTGAGATGACAATAGAAGTAACAACAAAAATTAGGCTTATTGCCTAATTTTTAAATGCTCCGGGATTTCAAAAAGAAGGATTATCATTCAGGAGCTGGAATAATAAAGGAAACTCTCTAAGATGGAGTTGAGTTTGAACCAGGCTTAAAAAAATAATAAGAATTTTAACAAGTGTAGATAAAGGGACAATCCAAGTGGAGAAAACAAATACATCTGTGAATATGCAGTTGATAATGCCTAATCTTCTCAGTGGTGTGTTCAAGGAAGACTAGTACCTTGGTACCAAGACCTCCTCAAGGCTACTTTCCACCTTTGATATCCACCTGAGTCACCTAACTCTCACCTGTATCTCCAAGAAGCTGTAGCATGTACAGCAACCATACCCAGTAAAGTCTTTCAGTAGAGGGGCTAAACCAGGTTGAGGGTAACCCAGGGAGTCTCAAACTCATCAGTGATAGTGGGGGTATCTACCCCAAGCATGTGAAGTCTTCCTCTGGTGGAATGGGTAGAGGAGAACAATTTGAACCCTACTGAAACAGGTGCTGTGGAGTGCTTAGAGCTTGGTTAGACATAGAAGATGGCAAGGTCATCCACTGCATCTAAAGCCATCACTAGTTGTCTTGATTCTGTCTTGCTATGCTGAATCATGATGACTTTGGAAGAGGGAGTGAGGTAGCTGATTTTGTGCAACTCTACTTCATTTAAATTCAATTTACACACACAACAAACTATTCCCCAAAGTCCTGTGGCAACAGGCAAGTGATGAAGCAGCAGGTGTGGATTTACTAGGAACTGTAGTCACAACTCTGCACACAGGCAACCTAGGGCCATAGGTCCATTTCTCCACTGAAAGCAGCAGTGGGATTTAGCAGCCCCCTGGGGGACTTTCCTTTTTTAAAATTTTCAGCCATTTGTATATGCATATCTTCAAGTTACAAAATTTCCCTCCACCCTCCCTTCCCACCCCCTCCCCTCAGCCAAGAATAGTCAGGTTAGCATTTTACATACATATTTTGTTAATCATATTTATAAATTAGAAAATTTTGACATGAGGAAGTAGGATTAAGGGAAAAAGATAAATAAGAGATAATTTTTATAAGTGTTCATCAGATTTGGAAGGGTTGTTTTTTCCCATGTGTTTTGTTTTGTTTTGTTTTTCTTCCTCTGGTTGGGGATAATATAGTTCAGTCAAATACAGTTGTCCTAGATCTCTGGACTGTCAAGAGGAGTTGCTTCCATCATGGCTGTTCATCTCATAATGTTGTTGATGTGTACATTGTTCTCTTGGCTTTAACTCCTTTTGCTCAGCATCAGATCCCCTAAGTAATTCCATGCTTCTCTAGAGTCTGACCCATTTATGGTTTCTTATAGAACTTAATATTCCATGGTATTCATGTACAATAACTTGTTTAGCCATTCCCCAATTGATGGGCATCCCCTCAATTTCCAATTCTTTGCCATTACAGAGCAATCCTTTTAAGGATTGCACTGTTCACCTCATGATGCAAGGAAGAGGCTCTAAAAATTGTCTGCTTACCCAACCCTGGCCTGATTATTGAGGCTGGCAGGGAATCCCACAATGTGGTTGAGACACAAAAACTTTTGCAAAAACTTTTTAAAAGAAGATTACACTCACCATCGGTGCATGAGATGTGCTCACATTCATAGATGACACAAGATCCGATAGACCTGAAAGACAAACATATCTATTCTTGTGAGAGAACTCAGCAGGTTTGGTATCCAAATAGTAACCCTGAGTAGAATAAGGCTGGCAAATGAAGGTTAGCTTACTGAAGTCAGAGCTGGATACACGTTTTTCTGGAGTAGTCTCAGTGAAAGGGAACTACAAGAAATTGGGTTATGTTTTACAATTAAAACTAATCTAGTCAGCATTCTTGAATACCTACTAAAAGGAGTGAATGACAGGCTCATGACAATGAGATTACCACTTCTAAGAAAATGTCATGCCACCATCTTCCATGCCTATGCTCCCACCATGATAAACACCAAAGAAGTTAAAGGAAAATTTTATGAAGACCTGAAGACCCTTATCATCAATGTACCTAAAGAGGACAATCTTATAATTCTGGGTGACTTTAATGCTAGAGAAGGTTCAAATTATCAGATATGGCAGGGAGTCCTTGAGAAGAATGCAGTTGGAAATGGCAACAGCAATGGTCACCTTCTACTGAACACTTGTATATCTCATTACAAACACTAAATGCAATAAAACTTCCTGGATGCACCCTAGTAGCAAACATTGGCATCTGTTAGACTACATGATTGTCAGGAGAAAAGATGGACAGGATGTGAGAGTGACAAAGGTACAGAGTGCTGGACTAGTCACAGACTCATCCTCTTTAAGCTAAATATTCATGTTTAACCAAAGTGGTGGCCCCAAGGCAAAATGAATACTAGAAGAATTAATGTCAAGAGATTAGAGTGTCTCTGAATGGGAACAGTTGTTGCTAATTTGGAGAGAAAATTGAACCAACACACAGCAACAGAGGAGCAGAAAAGGAGTAGGCAGCTTTCAGAGATCTGGTATATAGCACTGAATTTTCTCATTTGGGCCAGAACACTTGCAAATACCAACATTGATTTGATGAAAATGACAGGGAAAAACAGAAACTACAAAATGAGAATTCCACAGGGTTTATCAGCAGGATAGTTCATCCATTTCTAAGAAGGCAGCATTTAATTACATTAAAAGTAAAGTACAAATGAAGCTTAGAGGGATGCAGGACTCTTGGTTCAGTAAGAAGGCAGATGAAATTCAATTCTATGCAGACAGTAACAACCCAAAATGCTTTTATGATGCCCTGAAAGTTATTTATGGGCCAAAGACATTTGGGGCATCTCAACTTCTCAGTGCTGATGGATCCACATTGATTAATGATAAGATCTTGATCCTAGAGAGATGGGTTGAACACTTCCATAGTGTTCTTAACAGACCATCATTAATCAATACAGAAATCACTGACTGCTTACTGCAAGTTGAAGTCAATCAGTCCCTAGATGAAGTTACAACTGAAGAAGAGGTTTTGAATGCCATAGGCTCCTTTCAAGTGGCAAAGCACCTGATTCTATTCCAGCTGAGATCAATAAGGTAGGAGGGGGGTCTATTGTTCATCCAAAAACTGACTGAAATTTTCCAGGTTATATGGCATAAAGAGGTTATACCAAAGAATTCAAAGATGCCTTCATAGTTCATCTCTATAAAGGGAATAGATTTTCCTGTGACAATCACAAGGATATTTCTCTTTTAGTCATCGCTAGCAAGATTCTTGCCAGAGTCCTTCTCAACAGGCTGATCCTTCACCTGAAAGTTGGTCACCTTCTAAGAGTCAGTGTGACTTCAGAAAGGGTAGAGGAACAGTCTATGTGATGTTTGCTGCCCAACAACTCCAAGAAAAGTTCCAGGAAAAGAAGAGAGGTCTGTATACTACATTTGTAGACCTGACCAAGACCTTTGATACTGTCAGTCATGAGGGTTTATGGAAAATTAAGCCAAATTTGGGTGCCTGGAGAAGTTCATTGCTGTTGTACATTAATTTCATGATGGCAGATACTCCTAGGTTCTGAATAGTGGACAATGTTCTAGAGATTTCCCAGTCACCAATAAGGATGTGTCCTTACTTTTTGGTATGATGTTTTCAGTCATGTTATCAAAAGCCTCAAGATCAAATACTGTACTGATGGCAAATTCTTAACCTTGAAAAGGCTACAAGCCAAGACCAAAGTGGAGGAAATGTTGGTGCATGATTTTCCATTTGCAGATGATTGTGCACTCAATGCAGCCTCTGAAGCTGAGATGCAACATTGATTCTCTTATGCTTGTGTTAATTTTGGTCTAACAATTAATACCAAGAAAACACAGGTGCTCCATCAGCCAGCACCACTACCACCCATTTGTGGAACCACAATGACAATGAAGTTGACACTTGAATTGCCAGAGCTAACTCAGTATTTGGGAGGCTCTGAAAGAAAATATGGGAGAGAAGAGGTATTAGACTGACTACCAAATGGAAGATCTTACAGAGCTGTTGTGTTGACCTCATTGCTATATGGCTGTGAAACTTGGACTGTCTACCAGTGCCATGTCAGGAAACTGATTCAATTACATTTAAATTGTCTTAGGAAGATTCTGAAGATCACCTGTCAGGAGAAGATACCAGACACTGAAGTCCTTTCTCAAGCTAAACTGCCTGGTAGTCCAACATGACTATAGAGAGTACAGCTCTGATGGGTTGGACATGTTATTAGAATGCCAGATGTATACTTGTCCAAAAGACTATTTTATGGAGAACTCACAGAAGGCAAGCATTCACAAGGGGATTGGAAGAAGTGATAGTGAGATAACTGAAGGTCTCATTGAAGAACTTTAGAATTGATTGTACAGCTTATTGCAAATGCTTCAAAAATCTGCTATTTTGTAGAAGCCTTTTTTGTGGATTTCTTCCACCAGATGAAGTGGAACTTCATTCTCTCTAACCTAGCAAATGGTTTTTGTGAGTTGATTTGGTCAACAATGAATTGCCCTGCAAGCAATATGTGATAAACCTCTCTGAACTAAGCCAGATTGATTTGGAGACAAGGCAAACTAACATTGAACCCATATTCAAAACAATAATAATAATAATGATGATGATGATGATGATAATAATAATATAAATATTATATGAATTTTTATGTGTTGGGGTCAGGGTGAAGGTGAAGATATATTTCCATACACATACTTTTGCTTTGTTAATCTCATTAAATATTTATTGTCAGTAGGATGCATGATGCAATTCAGTAAACAGTTCTGACAAGACACAGAACTTTTCCATTTAATTAACATTTATTAAGTGTTTACAATGTGCAAAATTTCCTTTCATATGTTTTCAACTTTAAAAAGTCTTTCTATGAAATGTATGTGTAAATGATATTTTTTTTAAATTGTACTACAAGACCAAAAGAGTGGGAGAAGTAGTCTTATAGGTATTCTGAGAAGAACATAGGACCAAGTCTGAGGATCCTCTGTCTTCATTATGCAAGTGCACTGGGAAAGAGCAGAACAATGCTTTTGATGGTCAAGTTGTTTTTACATTAAAAGCCTGTAGTTAAGTTGGAGAGCCAATATTGTGTAGTGAATGGAGGCATAGTGTATGAGTCAGGAAGATTTGAGTGTTGTTTTGCCTCTGAAACATTAGCTACATAAACCATTAGAAAAGTCAATTAAGTATAGAAGGCCTTAAGCAGATCTCTAAAACAAATGAGGAGGGATTTTCTTATCAGGACATTCCCTACACCTGTGGTGAAAAACTCAAATAGAAGGTTGTTAATCCAACCTTAAAGATCCCAGTGGGCTCCCTAGTGACTTACTTCTAAAATGTGATGTTATCTACATTGTATTGTATTTTATTTATTTTGTTAAATATTTCCCAATTATCTTTTCAATCAACACTGTTGCCATGAGTTAGACACTTTTATCCTACACACCAGGGAAAATACCAGTTTGGCAAATTCTCATGCAAGTTTAATGGCAGAATTTCACTTCACTTAGATACTAATAAACAAACGCACTTTCTTGATGTCTATTCATTAAGCAGAATTGTTGAGATGACTTTCTGAAAAATGATGCTCTGTTCTAAGTAGCCTCCTCATCTCTCTGTAGAGAGGAAAGAAGTGTGTGCCATCATCTCTTTTCTGGGACCAATATTGTTTAATGATGAACATGGCACCAAATTTGGTACTAATTTGGTCTTGTTTTTATTTTCCTTTGTGTTGTCCTTATCAATATTGTATTTAATTCAGTGGAAAGAATAATCAGTCTCAGCATTTGGATTTGAATCTTGGCTCTAAGATTTTAACAGTATGTGAGATAAGGAACAAGCCAATTAATTTCTCTGGCCTTCAATTTCTTCACTGCTAAATAAGGGGAATGGACTAGATGCTCTCTGAGGTACTTTCTAACTCTAAATTTTTGATATGTGAATCTTGTTCTATTTACTTCTCCAGTCTATAAAACTTAATTCTATCAGAAAGTTTAGAAAATGAGGATTTTAGAGGAAACTGAACTTTGTTGTGAAATGCAAGTGGTGCTCCTGCAATCTGTCTATTATTGATCATTTGTCTGAATATAGAACCCTTTCTGGTCTTAGTAAGGTCAGTCTACTCAACATAATTGATTCATTCTTTGATAAGTGAGGAACTTTCAGTAACTCAGGGTTATAAATTAGAGCATCATTTTTTTTTTTCTGTTTGGTGCTATACTATATAGGATGAGGCTGACTTCAGATTATAATCTGGACATTGATTTAGTAAATTGATTCCTAGTCAAACTTGTTTTCTTGGCATTTGTCTCTTTCTTCTAAAAGTAGAATACAGAAAAATTAATTCAGTTATACTATAGTGCAGTGGAAAAACACTGAGCTGAATGTCAAAAGATCTGGGTTCTAGTTCAGATTCCACTACTAACTAGTTGAATGATGATACACAAATCAACTCATCTCTCTCGGCCTCAGTTTTTCATCTGTAAAATGAATTACCTGGCCTCAATGATCTCAGAGGTCTTTGATCTCAATAAGTTCAACTCAAGATTAAAAAAGGGTTTTTTCTTACCACAATTATTTCCTAATATTACTAGCTTTCCTCTACTCCTTCAATTTAATCCTCTTCTATAGCAAAATAAAACAATTCAACAAGACTGATAAAAAAATGACACTATATACAAAATTGTTTATTGGTAGTCCTCCACTTCTCTCCAAAAAAAGGAATGAAATACATTTTAATATCTCTTTTCTTTTATCAAGTCTACTCATTGTATTTAGACTAAATCTGGCTCTATGCAATCCAATACTAGTCATTGTCCATATTGTTTTCTTGGTTCTGTTTACTTCGTATCTATCACACTAATCTTCTCATGCTTCTCTGAATTATTCAAAGTTGTCATGTCTTAAAGAGCAATAATAGCCCGTTGCATTCATATGCCACAATTAGTTTGGTCATTCTCCATCTGACAGACACTTAACTTTGTTTCTGGTCTTGCTACCACAAAAAATGATGCTATGAATATGCTAGACTTTAATGATGATTGTAGCCAATTAGTGTGTAAACTTTTTCTCTGAGAATGCTAATGCTTCCTCTCAAGTCTCTTGTTGCTTCCTCAGGCATTGAATATGTGACATAGATATTAAAAAATTGGCTTTATTACTGTTTTGTTTTATTTCTTCATTGATGATAGACAAAAGATGAGGCAGATAACTAAGAATTCTGACTGTACAGGCCATATCATAATGACATAGTTTAGAGTTTCTTAAGAGTAGCCAAACTTGCATGATTCCTGTGAGACATGCAACAAATTTTTAACATAGTCACTTGAAAAAAATGTAGAGCAGTAATTCCAAAACTGTGGGCCTTAGGTCCCTGGAAGACTGTGGAATGATTGTAAAAGGTCCTTAAATCCAGATATATACCCAACATTGTTTTCTCAATCTTTCCTTAGCTATAACAACATACACATTGGGATTTAGTACAATAAAATAAACATTCTAAAGCCAGAATAAATAAAATGAATGTTATCCAGAGATGGAAATTTTCAAATACATGTAACTGTTGTGGTGATTAATAAAATATTAATTCATTGCAAGATGTTTTTGAATTTATAGTAGCTTTTTGTCATTATATATTTTTCCATGAGTTGTTTTTCTTCATAATTGAAGAATATATCATTATATATATATATATATATATATATATATATGATGACATGACTTGAACATTAAATGTTTAAATGTACACAAAGGAGATTTTTGGAGCTAACTTAATTGTAAGAAAAGGGTATCTAAGGCAAGATACTAAAGGCATACCATTACCCAAAAAATGTAACTGAAGGAACATCAGTAATAACTGACCCATGGGCCTATTTTCTAAGCCATTTAAAATTTCTTTGTAAATAATCTATATATTATAGAGACAATTTTGTTGAAGAGAAGAGGTAGGTATTTACAAATGATTATCCACATAATCCACTGTAGAACAAATCTTTACCAACACACAACTAACTGAAATATGAGAATATGAGATTCTACTATATTTATTGCTTGTTGACAATGCAAAACCATTTTATTTGGTATAGAAGAAAGTCTTTATTAAAGACTCTTCTACAACTCTTCACATATACATTCAAACTAAACATTTCTTGTAAGATATAACAACAGAGGGGCAGCTAGGTGGTACAGTAGATAAACGAGCACCAGCCCTGTAGTCAGGAGGACCTGAGTTCAAATGTGGTCTCAGACACTTAAAAATTACCTAGCTGTGTGACCTTGGACAAGTCACTTAACCCCATTGCCTTAACCCCCCAAACCAAAAAAAAAAGATATAACAGAGACAGCCTTGTTCAATAGTTTACTGATGGTTAATATCAGTTGAAGCACAAAACAGGTAGACGTAAGCTTTCCTAAGGGATTCAGCACAGCCAGGGAGGGGATTCTTTATGAAGGTCCTCTTGATATTCCAAGATGTGAGTGACATTATGATGGTTTTCATCAAGTCACAGAACACTGAATAGCCTCTAAAATAAATAATCATTCTAATATATTTTGTCTAATTATCCACATAGGAAAAAACAAGAAGGTGAAGAGTGGCTATTAAACAGACTGCAATATACAGTTAGATGGATACCCTATGGATAACAAATGTATAGCAATGGATAAGCTTATCCACTGGTATATACATCTTGGACTGAAACTGGATATAGATAATGAGGACAGAACAGATGGAGAAGAATGGACTGGATTGACTTTGGAAACTGCAATCTTCTCTTCCCCACTCTCCCCTGGAAAAAAAAATCTTCTTTTTTTGCAAGGCAGTGGGGTTAAGTGACTTGCCCAAGGTCACACTGGTAGGTAATTATTAAGTGTCTGGGGTCACATTTGAACTCAGGTCCTCCTGACTCCAGGGTCCATGCACTATTCACTGCACCACCTAGCTGCCCCTCAAAAAATCTTTTTTTTTTTTTACTTAAAGAATTTATTTAGAGTTTTACAATTTTTTCTCTAATATTTCTTGCCTCCCCCACCCCCCACAAAAGGCAATTTGTCATTCTTTACATTGTTTCCATGGTATACACTGATCCAAATTGAATGTGATGAGAGAGAAATCATATCCTTAAGGAAGAAACATAAAGTATAAGAGGTAGCAAGATCAAACAATATGATATCAGTTTTTTTCCTAAATTAAAGATAATAGTCCTTGGTCTTTATTTAAACTCCATAGTTCTTTCTCTGGATACATATGGTATTCTCCACTGCAGACAGCCCCAAATTGTCCCTGATTGTTGCACTGATGGAATGAGTGAGTCCATCATGGTTGATCATTGTCCCCATGTTGCTGTTAGGGTAGACAGTGTTTTTCTGGTTCCGCTCATCTCATGAGAGAGAAATCATATCCTTTAAGAAAAGAAGAGAAGTCTAAGAGGTAACAAGATCAGACAATAAGATATCTGTTTTTTCTAAATTAAAGGGAATAGTCCTTGCACTTTGTTCAAACTCCACAGCTCCTTATCTGGATACAGATGGAACTCTCCTTTGCAGACAGCCCAAAATTGTTCCAGATTGTTGCACTGATGGAATGAGTGAATTCTTCAAGGTTGAACATCACTCCCATGTTGCTGTTAGGGTGTACAGTGTTTTTCTGGTTCTGCTCATTTCACTCAGCATCAGTTCATTCAAATCCCTCCAGGCTTCCCTGAATTCCCATCCCTCCTGGTTTCTAATAAAACAATAGTGTTCCATGACATACATATATTACAGTTTTCCAAAACATTCCCCAATTGAAGGACATTTACTTGATTTCCAATTCTTTGTCACCACAAACAGGGCTGCTATGAATATTTTTGTACAAGTGATGTTTTTACTCTTTTTCATCATCTCTTCAGGGTATAGACCCAGTAGCGGTATTGTTGGATCAAAGGGTATGCACATTTTTGTTGCCCTTTGAGCATAGTTCCAAATTGCTCTCCAGAAAGGTTGGATGAGTTCACAGCTCCACCAACAATGTAATAGTGCCCAGATTTCCCACAACCCTTCCAACAATGATCATTATCCTTTCTGGTCATATTGACTAGTCTAAGGGGTGTGAGGTGGTACTTCAGAGAAGCAAAATAAATCTTTCTACTGCCAGTATATTTCCAGAGTTACAGTATGGATGTAAGTCATGGAAAACTAACAGTTTCCAAGGGACTGTAAAATATTACAAGGGGCAATGAAAGGGAAACAGTATAAAGTATGTCATTCAAGGAATTATATGAGTTAAAAAAAAGAATGAATGGGTCATGTGCTAAGACCAAGAGATAACTGGTAGACAGATTATTTTATTGGCATCCTTACAAGGTTAGAATTTAGGTAATGCCTTAAGGAGATTGGGATAGACACCCTGTGATTAATTTATGGGAGAACATATGTGTCATACAGGAAAGGTTACTAGAATTAGATGGGATGAGATATGCTTCATTTGAGGGAATAACTAAATTTATGAGATCCACTTGAATCTTCTCTCTATTAATGGATAATAATAGTTTAACTAGTATATGTGGAAATGCTCACATTTTTTTAACATTTAAAAATGTTACATTTTTATACCTCACATTTAAATACAAAAATACCTCACATTCAAACATTTTCAATACTGCAGTTTGTAGAAGATTACAGTAGCTAGAGCCTAGTTTCTGTTTCAAGAGTTAAGAATTAGTTTTTTAAGAGTAATATTAGTGAACCACTGACCAAGTCCTTCCAAGAATGTGTCTACATGACCATTATTACCTTTGTGATGAATGTTACTGTTGTGGTACATCTTTTGTTTTTGAAAAGAACAAATGATATCATGGATGAGGTTTTGATTTGCACATGAGTTGGGTTTAAGTGAGGCAGAGTTATACAGATTTGTCAGACTCACTCTCTCTTCCAGAGTCATTGAAGTTCAGAGCCAGGACAGAAATCAAGATGTCTGATGATAACTAGGGATGCAGTGGATGACTTTGGTGTCTTCAATGTCTTGTCATGCTCTAAGTACTGTAAGTGACTGCTACTAAAATGTCACTAAAACTTTTTCCCTTTCTATAATCTATGGAATTTCTTACATATTGTTATATGATTCCTATAAATGTGAATTGGAAATGGATTTGAACAGACAATTCCTTGGCTAGCAAAGGAACTACCAGTCAATCTTTCTCTCTCTCTCCCTAATTTGGCTTGCAAATGAATAAAGGTGCTTCTGAGAAATGTTAGCTAAAATTTAAACTGAAACTTGTTTTCTTCCAAGATGGTGGAGAGGACTCATTGCTATTTCTTTTACTTTTTCTATATTAGATGAATCTCAGTAGTGCTATTCACAGAACTGTGTTGTGTTCAGTTGAAGTTCCAGGAGAGTGAGTGGCATTACTTGGACTGTTATTGAGTTGCTTTTGGTTGAAAACTCATAGACAATGAAGATTAGAACGGTGTGATACTTCAGTATTTCCCAGTGTCCACTTTCTCAACTAATACCTTAATAACAACAATCACAAAGACATCGTAGAGATATGTGAGTAAAGAGCAGGCCAGAAACAAGCCTGAGTAACTCAAAGAACCTTTGGGAAGTGGGTTACATAGATCTACAAAAGCATGGAAATATGTTGGGTTCTATATTCTTCAAGAAGACTGAAGACTCTCTTCATAGGTCTTCCATTGTCTTTAACATCTGTCACCTCTCAGGCTTCATGGATGAGTTCAAATGTAATTGCAACATATTTCTGTCATTTCCCTCCATTTATTGAAGCTCTCTCATGGGTCTCTTATGTGCTATGCACTGTGCCAAACTTGTTGCAAATATTATCTCACTTAATCCTTACAACAACCCTGTAAGGTAAGTGCTATAATTATCTAGTAAGTATATTTAGTGAGTGGCTAAGCTGGATTTGAACTCAGGTCTCCCTGAGTTCAGGTCCAGTTTTCTATCCGTTAGATCTATCTATCCTAGCTACTTCATGATTCCAACTTCTCTTGGATCCATGTGAGACGATTGGCTATCATTGCCAATTCTCAGGCCTTTTGTGTAGGAACATATAGTATTTCAACATGCCTTTTCCTCTCACTCTCCAAAGCTGCTATTCCCAACTTCTCCCCACAACCAGGATTGACCTTAGCTACATTTTGATTCCTTTTTAGACTTTCCTATTAAGTTCTTTCTGGATAGCTGAAATAATCATCGCCTAATACAAAGAAGTTGCTTTGTTCCATGATAGTTTGAACCAATTACATCATTCCAAGATGCTGATAGCAAATCATTCCAAGATCTACTTCAAAGGAGTGAAGACTATTTATGCTGTGAATCAACCTTTTTATTTTTTAAATTTATTTTTATTGAAGATATTATTTGAGTTTTACAATTTTCCCTTCAATCTTGCTTCCCTCCACCCCCACCCCCACCCCCCACGGAAAGCACTCTGTCAGTCTTCCATGTTGTACCTTGATCCAAATTGGGTGTGATGAGAGAGAAATCATATCCTTTAAGAAAAGAAGAGAAGTCTAAGAGGTAACAAGATCAGACAATAAGATATCTGTTTTTTCTAAATTAAAGGGAATAGTCCTTGCACTTTGTTCAAACTCCACAGCTCCTTATCTGGATACAGATGGAACTCTCCTTTGCAGACAGCCCAAAATTGTTCCAGATTGTTGCACTGATGGAATGAGTGAATTCTTCAAGGTTGAACATCACTCCCATGTTGCTGTTAGGGTGTACAGTGTTTTTCTGGTTCTGCTCATTTCACTCAGCATCAGTTCATTCAAATCCCTCCAGGCTTCCCTGAAATCCCATCCCTCCTGGTTTCTAATAGAACAATAGTGTTCCATGACATACATACACCACAGTTTGCTAAGCCATTCCCCAATTGAAAGACATTTACTTGATTTCCAATTCTTTGCCACCACAAACAGGGCTGCTATAAATATTTTTGTACAAGTGATGTTTTTATCCTTTTTCATCATCTCTTCAGGGTATAGACCCAGTAGTGATATTGCTGGGTCAAAGGGTATGCTCATTTTTGTTGCCCTTTGGGTGTAGTTCCAAATAGATCTCCAGAAGGGTTGGACGAGTTCACAGCTCCACCAACAATGTAATAGTGCCCAGATTTCCCACAACCCTTCCAACAATGATCATTATTCTTCCTGGTCATATTGGCCAATCTGAGAGGTGTGAGGTGGTACCTCAGAGAGGCTTTAATTTGCATTTGTCTAATAATTAATGATTTAGAGCATTTTTTCATATGGCTATGGATTGCTTTGATATCCTCATCTGTAAATTGCCTTTGCATATCCTTTGACCATTTGTCAGTTGGGGAATGACTTTTTGTTTTAAAAATATGACTCAGTTCTCTGTATATTTTAGAAATGAGTCCTTTGTCAGAATCATTAGTTGTAAAGATTGTTTCCCAATTTACTACCTTTCTTTTGATCTTGGTTACATTGGTTTTATCTGTGCAAAAGCTTTTTAATTTAATGTAATTGAAATCATCTAGTTGGTTTTTGGTAATGTTCTCCAACTCTTCCTTAGTCATAAACTGCTCCCCTTTCCATAGATCTGACAGTAATCAGCCTTTTTCAATATCTATGCTTATGACTTTCCATTATTCCTTTTATTCATTGAGTCATAGCATTAAACTTCACAGGTGATTATTAGAACCTTTTCATTTCATGAATAAGGGAACTAAGGCCCAGAAAATTATCATTTTTTTCCAAGTTCACACAGATAGTAAGTAACAGACTGGAATTTGAATCTGAACCCTCTATTTTGGAAACCACTGGTATTTCCAATGTGTTATCTTGTTTCTAGTTCAGTTAACATAAGAAAAATCTTTAAACTTTAAAGGATAAGTTGGAATCATGAATATCCTTTTTTTTAGGATATTCTATAGAATCCCATCATGAAAAACACAGTAAAAATAATTAGAAGCAATATTTAGATAAGATGCAAGTTTCTTGAGAATAGAAATGATTTCATTTTTGCTTTATCACACAGTAGATAGAGAACTAACCTTGAAGCCTGGAAGACTAGAATTTAAGCCAAGAAGACCCATCTCTGAATAAACTAGCTGTGGGACCCTGGTCAAGTCACTTAACTTCAGAGCTCTTTCTTTTTTAAAAAATTTTTAATTAAAGATTTTATTTATTTTGAATTTCACAATTTTCCCCCAATCTCACTTCCCTCCCCCATCCCCCCCAAAAAGCAATTTGTCAGTCTTTACATTGTTTCCATGTTGTATATTGATCCAAATTGAGTGTGATGAGAGAGAAATTATATCCTTAAAGAAGAAACATAAAGTATAAGAGATAACAAGATCAGAAATAAAATATCAGTTTTTTCCTAAATTAAAGGGAATAGTCCTTGAACTCTGTTCAAACTCCATAGTTCTTTATCTGTATACAGATGGTATTCTCCATTGCAGACAGCCCCAAATAGTCCCTAATTATTACACTGATGAAATAAGCGTGCCCCTCAAGGTTGTTTTTCTGGTTCTGCTCATCTCATTCAGCATCAGTTCATGCAAATCCCTCAAGGATTCCCTGAATTCCCATCCTTCCTGGTTTCTAATAGAACAATAGTGTTCCATCACATATATATATACCACGATTCATTAAACCATTCCCCAATTGATGTACATTCACTCAATTTCCAATTCTTGACACCACAAAGCAGAGCTGCTATGAATATTTTTGTACAAGTGATGTTTTTATCTTTTTCCATTATCTCTTCAGGGTATAGACCCAGTAGTGGTATTGCTGGATCAAAGGGTATGCACATATTTTCTGCCCTTTGGGCATAGTTCCAAATTGCTTTCCAGAAAGGCTGGATGAGTTCACAGCTCCATCAACAGTATAATAGTGTCCCAGATTTCCCACAACCCTTTCAACAATGATCATTATCCTTCCTGGTTATATTGGCCAGTCTGAGAGGTGTGAGGTAGTACCTCAGAGAAGCTTTAATTTGCATTTCTCTAATAAGTAATGATTTAGAGCAATTTTTCATATGGCTATGGATTGCTTTGATCTCTCCTCCTGTAAATTGCCTTTGCATATCCTTTGACCATTTGTCAACTGGGGAATGGCTTTTTTAAAAAATATGACTCAGTAAGGGGCAGCTAGGTGGCATAGTGGATAAAGCACCAGCCCTGGAGTCAGGAGTACCTGGGTTCAAATCCGGCCTCAGACACTTAATAATTTTGCCTAGCTGTGTGGCCTTGGGCAAGCCACTTAACCCCATTTGCCTTGCAAAAATCTAAAATAAAATAAAATATGACTCAGTTCTCTGCATATTTTAGAAATGAGTCCTTTTTCAGAAACATTAGTTGTAAAGATTGTTTCCCCAGTTTATTACATTTCTTTTGATCTTGGTTGAGGTGGTTTTATCTGTGCAAAAGTTTTTTAATTTAATGTAATCAAAATCATCTAGTTTGTTTTTCGTGATATTCTCCATCTCTTCCTTAGTCATAAACTGTTCCCCTTTCCATAGATCTGACAGGTAAACTAGTCCTTGATCTTCTAATTTGCTTATAGTATTGTTTTTTAATGTCTAAATCCTGTATCCATTTGGATCTTATCTTGGAATAGGGTGTGAGATGTTGGTCTAATCTAAATTTCTTCCACACTAACTTCCAATTTTCCCAGCAGTTTTTATCAAAGAGAGAGTTTTTTATCCCAATAGCTGGACTCTTTGGGTTTATCAAACAGCAGATTACTGTAATCATTTCCTACTGTTGCACCTAGTCTATTCTACTGGTCCACCACTCTATTTCTTAGCCAATACCAGACAGTTTTGATGACTGATGCTTTATAATATAATTTTAGATCAGGTAGGGCTTAGCCACCTTCTTTTGTACTTTTTTTTCATTAAATCCATGGAAATTCTCAACTTTTTATTTCTCCATACGAATTCACTTACAACTTTTTCTAACTCATTAAAATAATTTTTTGGAATTTTGATTGGTAGGGCACTAAACAGGCAGTTTAGTTTTGGTAGAATTGTCATTTTTATTATACTAGCTCTACCTATCCATGAGCAGTTGATGTTTGCCCAGTTTTTTAAATCTGATTTAATTTGTGTGAGAAGTGTTTTATAATTGTTTTCAAAAAGTTTCTGAGTCTGCCTTAGCAAATAGACTCCCAGGTATTTTATACTGTCTGAGGTTACTTTGAATGGGATTTCTCTTTCTAGCTCTTCCTGCTGTATCTTGCTAGTCATATATAGAAAAGTTGAGGATTTATGAAGGTTTATTTTATATCCTGCAAGTCTGCTAAAATTGCTAATTGTTTCCAGTAGTTTTTTGGATAATTTCTTGGGATTCTCTAGGTATACCATCATGTCTAGACAACTCTTTTAAACCCGTAAATTGCAGAGTGCTTTAAGTGCTAACCTGTATTTGTAGAGGAATTATCCTCACTTAGGAATTCCCTAAGTCAATAAAATCTCAGATTCAATCCTTGTTCCTGTCTCCAGTGTCTGTCATAGTGCCTATCATAGTAGTTTAAAAATGCTTAATTGGCTGATGAAATAATTCTTTCTGGAGTTTGAAGAATGGATCAGATGATTTCTTTTTTTCCTTCCACCATCTCCCTCTTTCCTTCTCTCTCTCCCTCCCTCTCTCTCTCTCTCTCTCTCTCCCCCCTCTCCCCTCACTCCCCCTCCATACCTCCTCTCTCTTCTCTTCCCTCCCCTTCTCTTGCTCCTTTTCTTTCTCTCTCCCCCCTTTCTCTCTATATGATAAAACCAAGTCCTTTTCCTTTACCTTTACATGGAAATGTTTTCTTTCTCCCTGGAATCCCATCTGCCCTGAAGAATGCTCTCTGTAAATCAAGCTATAGATATGTCATTCCTGAACTATGTATCCACAAAAATCAAAGTTGGAAGGGAACTTAGAGGCATTTGTACCAGAAAAAGGATTCCTTCTATAAGGCACTTGGTGATTGGTCATCTAGACTTTGCTCAAAGTTCTCAAGCAAGGTGAGATATATATTCCTCTCCACTACACCAGTATTTTCATTTTTAAGTTAGGAAGTATTTCTTATGTCAAGGTCAAATCTGGCTTTTGGCAGCTTCCTTCCATTACTCTCAATTCTGCCTCTTGGAGCCAAAAAGAATAAACCATTCACTCTTTTTAAGAATAGCCTTAAAATACTTAAAGATCATTATCCCATCTTGTCAAGTTCTCTCTTCTTCACACAAAATATGCCTCAAGGAGAGCTTGGGTCTACTTCATTGGGAGTGGAATAAAGGGTTTGGGGTACTAGACTTGTAATCTGGAATTCAGAACCAGTCTCAGAAACAAACTGCATGACTTTTGTGAAGTCACTTAACTTCTCTGTGCCTTGGTTTCCTTATCTGTAAAATGAAAGAGTTTGACTTAAAGGATTTCAAGGTCCTTTCTAGTTTCAATGAAATGATTCTATGTGACTTTCTGAACTCTAAATTTTACTTCAATCTCTATTGGTGAGACAGGGATAAAAAGTCACTAAAATTGAAGTGAAAGCCTGGATTGTAACTGCTTCTTTGTGAACCTGCTTCCAAATCACTCTTGGAGTTAGTTTGAAAAAGTTGGCTTCATACATAGTAGTGATGCAGGAAAGAGGAAGTTAAGAAAAATAAAGGAAAATGATGAAGTTTTCAATTGCACCAGTGAAACATAGGCCAGAAGGAAGTATCATAGTATAATGGAAAAAAGCCTTGAATTTTAAGCCATGAGATGTGTGATCTCTACCACTTAGAATCTTGGGCAGCTCAACCTCTCCAGGCTTATTTGTTCATCTGTAAACTGAAAAAATTGAGACAAAACTGAGACAATCTTATTGGTCCCTTTCTGAATTAAATCTAAAATTTCAGGAGCCTATCTGAACCCTAAGACCTTTGCTCCTCAGAACCACCCTGTGCCCTCTACACTCATCAGCTTCAATCCAAAACAGAACAATTATAACTTTCTTGATCACAAGATGGCAGTCTTACTTCTGTTCCATTACCAAATGTAGAAAATGATGTGAAAAAGAACAGAAACCAAATAACTTCTGTCACTCAGAAATATTGACAAATAAACTGTAATCAAGTAGGGAAAAATGGAGGGGAAAAGAAAAGTTTAAAAATAAATGCAAGAGATTTGATCAACAAGAATTCTTTAGATGTCTGGCTCCATTAGCAGCTCTTTTGCTTTTGTGCCAGAGCTTAGTGGGCTTAAGTCTCACACCAGTATCTAGGTTCCAATCCAGATATGAGGTTATAATAAAATGGCACATGGAAAAGGAGGTAGATATCATGTATGCAAAGGGGCAAGTGTATCTGTGCTTATGCATTGACATAATCTGAGTGCTTGGCTGGGATGGCCTCTTTTTAGCAGACCTATTCAATATGACCCAACGTAAAACAACTTTTCTTAAGTAATAATAATGATAAGAATAATAACTAACATTTATGTAATGTTTGAAGTTTAACAAATATCTAAAAATATTAGCTAATTTGATCCTAACAACAATGCTGAGAGGTATGTGCTGTTATTATTTCTAATTTAAATATGAGGGTATTTAGGCAGGGTTAAGTGATTTGCCCAGTATCTGTCTGGGATCACATTTGAACACAGACCTTCCTGACTAGAGATATGGTACTCTATCCATGGTGCCACACAGTTGCCAGTTCAAAGTGCTATAAGGATGAGCTTCATCCATCTTCTTTCCCTACCTCTGGGGCTTGACAAAGAACATTCACAATATGTAAAAGTCTTTAACTTCCTAAAATGTGACACAAGGATAGAATGCTGGGCATGGAGTCAGGTAAACCTGAGTTTGAATTCAGTTTACTAGATGTGTGATCCTGAGGAATACCAGGGACATAGAGACAAAAGAAAAATAATGCCTCACCCCGCCCCAATGAATTTTCATTTTTACTAGACAGGTATAGTTCGTAGACAAATGAGGACATACATGATAATTTGAGGAAAGAATAAGCATAAACAACTAAGCAAAATGAAGTTAGATAAGGACTCCCATTTAATTTCTATATCAGACTTCCTGTACCAGACACTGTTAAGTGGGTGCTAGAGTTACTGCTATTTCTCAGCTCTAATCCAAAACTACTCAACCTGATCATGTTCTTTTTACTTCAGATGACAAACAGAATACAAAGACAAAGGGAAGTTCTGACCATCCAGGTCACACAGTTTTCTGTAAAACCAAGGTCATCCTAATGGGAGATGAGAGAAGGATTCTGGTTAAGGGGTCATCCTAATAAGCAGCTTTGTTAGTTTCTAACAAGGTGAATGTTCAAATGCAGCCCCAGCTGTATAGAAAATGTGCTTCTTATAACTACAGCCTTTAAAATTCTTATTTAAACCAGTCAAACAAAGCATAAGGCACAAGCTGCAATCTGGTGATACGTTCTGAGAATGAGTTAAGATTTAGACTCTTCTTTGATGGGTGACTGGGTGTAAATTGTCATGAAGCCAGGTGACTGAGGAAGCCTTTTAGCAAGGAAGGAAAACATTTATTGAGTACCCACTGTGTGTCAGACACTGTTCTAAGTGACAAATATGTCATCTAACCCTCACAACAGCCTGGAATAAAGGTCTTATAATGATCTCTATTTTTCCAGTTGAGAAAATTGAATCAGACATGGTTAAGTGACTTACTAAGGGCCACACAGCTAGTAAACTCCATCTGATTTCAGGTCTGTATGATTCCATGCCCAGCATTTTATTCTTGTGCTACCTTTTAGGAAGTTAAATACTTTTGCACATTGTGAATACTCCATGGCAAACTACCAGATTGACAATTAGGGAAAGAAGAAGATGAAATTCGTCATTATAGCACTTTTTTTTAAAAGGTGGACTAAATTTCAAATCACAGGACAAAGGATTTAAAGTTCTCTGGGTGTCCACTAATGTAGACTGGGTGTTGTAAGAGCTATTTATTCACTTGACTGGGAGGTGGATCAGGTCCCCTCTAACTTGATTTCCAGCTTTCAGACTCTAGGAATCCTTGACTCTTGAACCATCAAAAATCACGAATGAAACACTTACCATGGATCAACCATGAGGAGAGTCCAAGAAATACAAAAAGGTAGAAAAAATTCCTGCCCTCAATAAATTGAAATTCTAATGGAGGAGATAGCATGTCAATAATTAGATGTATGCAAAATAGAAAAAGAATGAATAATGGACCATTGGATGGATGGAATGGATGGAAACACAAGGAGGAAATCACTTAAACTGTCACTGGATGATTTTCTCCCTTTAAATTTTTTTATATTTTATTTATTTAAGGCAATAGGATTAAGTGACTTGACCAAGGTTGGACAACTAGACAATTATAAGTGTCTGAAGCTGGATTTGAACCTAGGTCCGACTGACTCCAGGGCTGGTGCTCTATCCCTGTACTACCTAACTGCCCCTACTCCCCCTTAAAATGGAGCAAATATTCATACTATGTTAGAAAGATCATTGAACTTAAAGTTAGAAGGTCAGGGTTAAAATTTTAGTTCCACCAGTTGAAAACTAGGTGACTTGGAGTAAGTCATGATACTTACCTTTGACTCAGTTTCCTCATCAAAATGGGGGTGGGAGGAAAGATAGTGAAACTAGATGGTCTCTAAGGACTCTTCCAATAATGACATTTTATGATCTCTTCTAAATGTGGAAACAACTTACATTTAAAATGTATCACCTCTTACAGGGAACTCTTTTCTGACCCAGCTTCAACAGCTAGTTCCCCCTTCCCCACTATCTGCAGCTTCTTTCTGTCTCTATCTCCTATATCTCTGTGTCTGTGTAGGTCTGTAAGCCTGACTCTCTCTCTCTCTCTCTCTCTCTCTCTCTCTCTCTCTCTCTCTCTCTCTCTCTGTCCATCTCTCTGTCTCTCTGTCTCTCCAAGGCAGGTAGGTGGCTCAGTAGAATGCTAAACTTGGAGTCAGAAAGTTTATCTTCCCTTGGATACTTACTAACTGTGAGACCCTTGTCAAGTCATTTAATCCTGTTTGTCTTAGTTCCATATCTGCAAAATGAGCAGAAGGAAATGACAAACCATTCCAATATCTTGCCAAGAAGATCTCAGTTGGGGTCACAATGAGCTGGACACAAGTGATAACTACACAGCAACTCTCTCTGTATATCTATCTATCTATCCACAATATGCATATGTATTTATGCATATACATACCTGTATACATATACACACATAAAGAGTAAAATAGATATATGTTGTTTCCTAACAGAATACAAGCACCTTGAAGTCAGACAGTGTATTGTTTTTGCCTCTGTGTCACTAGTAGTTAACATAAGGGCACCTGGAACCCAATATATATTTAATAAATATCTTCTGACTTACTGATTGATAATAACTTGAATTTCCATGATTCTTTATGAATTTTCCTCTTTGCATGTTTGCTCATTATAAGTGTATTTATTTGTATTGTGCTTAGCAGTTTTGGCACATACTTAGAACATACTTTCTTCACAATATCCTTGTGAGGCAGGCAGTACAAATATTATTGTGCCAATTTAATAGTAAAGGAAACAAAAACTCAGAGAAATTAAGTTAGTGTGTGTCAAAACCAAGCCTCAAACACCTAGGTCTCCTGAATTCCAATTGAGCACTGCTTCTTTAATAAGTCACAAAAAGATTAAATTGATCCCCTGAGATGAATTTCATCCTTTGCTCTCTCTACTGTACTAGCTTACCTCTTTTTCCAGGTGATATGCATTTTTCATTTGAATTCTGAGTTCAAGCAAAGCTTGACATAGGAGGAAACTGAAGCTTCCTGGATGGAGTCCACAGATGTTCATTTCTCTCCTCTTAAAAAGAAGGTGGTGATTGGGGAGGGAAAAAAATGTGGGAAGTCCACTTTCTATATAGATGGTGATAAAGGAAACAGAATTTGTTTTTCAGGACTGATGGTAATAGAACAATGAGGTCTCAGTAAGAGATGGAGTGAAATACAAAAAGAACTTATTTGGCAAGAAATTTGGCAACCTGACTGAGTGAGCTTTAACTTGGAATTTGAGGGGAAAGAAAAAAATATACAGCTAAGACTGTAACACTGATTATTATGATAGACCACAAATTCTTTAGTTTTCAATAATAAAAACAGATGATTTCAATAATTCCCAGAAGGGAAGGGGGGAGGCAATGTGGTACAATGGAGAGAATATTGGATTTGGGGTAAGGAGACACCTAATCCTTCCTCACTTTTCAATTGCAAAATTTTGGACAAGTGAGGCAACTTGTTCTTTTTATGTTTTTTACCTTCCTGTATCCATTTGGTAAAAACTCATTTAGTCAGTTGTGACATAGAAGACAGTCTAAAGGGAGAAAGAATGATCCAGGAGACAGTTCAACAATAAGTGCAGTCCTGCCAGAAAAGGGTGGCCCTAGGCCCTGAGAGTTTCTGGAGACATGGTGGGGAGGATAGATAGAATACAATTTTACTGGAGAAGTTAGCCCAGATGGGACCAAAAGCTCTCAGAAATGAAATTTTGGAGACCCAAAAAGAAACAGCTCTGATGAAGAGGAAAATGGGAGATTGCCCAATGAGATTAATATGGATGGGCATGGAATTCATCAACCCACTTGGATATTTTAAAGGAATGTACAGAAAAGCCAGGCAAAAGAGAATGAATGCAAATGCCCGGTATGGGTCTAGCATAGTGTCTATGCATTAAAATTCAGTATGAGCTTAAATTAGCAAAGAAAACCAAAGTCAGGCAACAAGAGGGGAATTTTTAGCTAGACTGGGGGAAAAATAAGGATCAAAAAGGAATAGGACTACTGGATGGGAGTAGATGAAATGATGAGAATTAACAATAGATAGATGAGGCAACTGATTAACTTTTAGTTATCACTGTTTTCTTTGTCAAAGATGTTGATACTTGAGATGGAAAAGATAGAAAGAATTTGACTAAGTGGAGTTATATCCTAGATGAATAAGAGGATAGTGAAAAATCAATCATTTCACACAAATTAACTGACAAGATGCTACACCCTGCTTCTTTTATCAGAGTAAAACACACCTCAGCAGAGGTGTGAAAGAGGCCTATTCAACAATCAGTCAAATGAACAAAGGCATTTCATCTAGGTATGATAGGAAATCTAAATCTTAGAGTTAGCAAGAAAGCTGTAGGTCCACTTTAATAACATCTACCTGCCATCAGTTAGTTTATAGTTGTGAAATCCTGGGCTCAGTTAACATCTTGAATATTAAAGATCAAAAAGAGTAATTTTTTTTAAACAATAAATTCATTCTCTTAGATTTTATTTAATGAATAATACAATAAAACTTACTTGTTTTGGGGTGGGAATGGTTCTAGGGAACACTTTTTAAAAGATAGAGGAAATGTACACTCAGTGCACATTATTAGAGACTAGAAACTTTCTTTTGGGTCCTGCCTGATATTCAAGGAATCTTGATCAAATCATTGAGGAAAGAAAACAAAATAATACTTTACCTTTTCTCAGTTTCCCATTGATGTAGATTTGGAACTGGGGGTAACTTGAGAGGTCATTGAATCTGACTTCATTTTAGAGATGAAAAAACAATTATAGTAAGGGTGAACTGTGACTGTTTCCTCATCTATGTAGCTAAGAGAGGATTCAATCTGTTTCCTTTGAGAGACAGTCTGAGTGTCAATAAAATAGAAGAATCATTTTGTGGTTCTTAAAAATAAGTTATATACATTATTTCATATATATAGCAATATATTATCATGTTATGATTAAATAATTATAATTATATACATATTCATGAGAAGCACTGTGGCATGGTGAATAATAAGCCTACCTTGGGGTCAGGAAGACAATTTTATGTGAAATTTGTAAGCAGGACTCATGACTAGCCCTGCTGGCTGTGTGAACAGACAAGAGAACAATGTAGTACTACTAATAAAACATTTCTGAGAACGATCTATAGCAAATTCACTTAAATGCTTGGTGCACTAAGCAACTTTCTACCATCATATGTTGTAGCACTTGTACCTATCTGTATTGGTAAGAGTTCCTTATCCAGAGTTGACACTACTACAGAATTCAAAAGTCCTTTAAAAATATCCATAAGTATACACAACTGTCACTTGTCTCTCTGTCTTTGTCTCTCAGTCTCTCATGGAAAAGGAGTTACATTGTGAGTGTTATGACTTGCATTGGAATTTCAGCTTTTCTATTTACTACCTATGTGACCATGGGTGAGTCATTTTACCTGTGGAGGTTTTTTCTCATCTGAGTGAATCTTTTTGTTGTTCTTACCCCTAAATCCTATTATTCTCCTAGGACTCTATGCAATAACAACAATATCATTTAGTCTGAGAATTGTTTTAATTCAGAGCCAATGAGACTCTGAAGCAAGGACTACAGGATAGATATTATTACATCCTTTTTATAATTGAGGAAACTGAGACTGAGGGAGAGTTCAGTGACTTGCCTAAGGTCACAAAGTTAACGTCTGAGGTGAGATTGAACCCAAGATCTTCCTTGCTCCCAGATGAGGAATTTTTACTAGGGTAAATGAACTCACATAGAATATATGAAACCACCCAAAGGCCCTACCCAACTGAATAACATGGAATAAGGAGAAATTTTTTAATGTCACCTTGTGTTTTAGTCAGGCCGAGAAAAACAACATTGAAATTTAGGTACAATTTACTTTGTCCTCTCTGCAATGAAAGATGACTCTCATGTATAGATTATCGTTGTTGTTTTATAAATTAATATTTTTGACAAAGCTTTTTTAAAATGCTTGAGGTTGAATTTACTTTCATTTTTTTCAATAGCCAAGCACAAACTTCTATGCAAAGATAAAAGGATGGGAAGTGGGAGATTATGTCACTTTACAAGTACCTTACAGAAGGTATTTATGGTTTCTTTTTCCTCCTTATTTTTGTTTATTAATTAATTAATTGGGGTTTTTTTTGTGGGGCAGTGGGGTTAAGTGACTTGCCCAAGGTCGCACAGTAAGTATCAAGTGTCTGAGGTCAAATTCAAACTCGGGTATTCCTGAATTCAGGGTCAATGCTCTACCTAACCTCCCCTTCCTTTATGTTTCAAGAAGTAACTAGCCATCCGTGGGAGCCACTCTAACTTCTAGCTTTTCCCTATGCTTTCCTCATCTCGAGGTTGAATTACTGACCACTTTTAAGCCTTTTGATTCAAAGCCAACGTGCAAAGGATAGGTCAGGATTTAGTTCACTTCTCTTAATTCAGTCTCCCATTTCCGGACCCCCATCTTAATCCTCCTCCTTGGGGTCTGCTATGACCTGCACGGATTTGGGGACTGGGGGGAGGGGGTTGGGAAAATGACAAATGAGCCGAACAGCCCAGCCCAGCCGGCGAGTGGCTCGGAGATGCTCTCGGCAGCGTGAGGCACCGCTGGGTCCGCATCTGGCGCAGGAGCAGACAGACCGCAGCCTGTCTCCCCAGCCCCGGCGGCTGGGCCCAGGCCTGTGCGAGAGCTCTCTACCGCGCGGGGGCGCTCGGGCCTTCAGACGTCTCAGGCACTGCGGTGCCTTTGCCTTGCTTCCTTTCAAATTACTGCGGAAAAAAAAATACCCTTTCCAAGAGCCGCGGATGGGGAGACGTTCCTAGAGACGGCACGGTGATGGCACCCACTCGTCACGTCCTCGAGCCCTTTAAACGATTCCGTTTCATTGCACCATCAGAAAGAGGATAGAATTCTCTTTCGCAGTCCCTCTTCCCAAGGCAGTTTTCCTTATCTTTAGACAGATAAAGCTTGGATTTGGGAGCGCACGCACCGACACTCTCACTCGCGTACGCACACACTGGCGGCGGGGGTGGGGAGGGGGCATCTCCTTTGGAAGGACTGGGGTGGCCCTGACTAAAGGCATTGCCTGGGAACTGGAATCTGCTTCCCGAGGAGGTCTCCTTTCAGCCTGTCAGTTCAAATAACATAAAAACCCGGGGCTATAGGCCAAAGTTGCTGCAGAGCTCACGGGGAAGGAACCGAGAGATGCCAAACCAGCTGCGTTTCTCCCCACGGGCTGTTCCCAGAGCAGAGCGTTGTCTGTCTCTTGGGCAAAGAGGATGATAAGGGAAAGCTCCGTTTATCTGAAGCCCTGAATTGATTTTTATTATTGCCCCCAGGTTGAAAGGGGAAGGGGTGGATCTTTACCCAAGCAACCTTTCATTGGAGTGAGAGACAGGGTTTCCAGCGCAGTTCACGGATATACATACATACATACATATATATATATATATATATATATATATATATATATATATATATATTATGCTTCCCCCCCCCCCCCATGATGGCTCTCTTAGTGTCTTAGGTAGAAGTGGGAAGGGGAGGACAGAGAGAGGGCAAAGGATGGATTTCACACATGAAGAAAAATAGATGATGGTACTAAGAGAAAAGCCTGGGTGAATAAGAAATTGGGAAAGGGATAGAGCAGCAACCTATAGTCCGTCATCCCATCCGCACCTGCATCATTTATATACAGCGACATACGTATATACTGTGTGTGTGTGTGTGTGTGTGTGTGTGTGTGTGTGTGTGTGTACGCGTGGACGCGGCCGCTCTTGTGTGCGTATGTGCGTGTGTGTGGACTCCCACATGCTTAGTGCTATCTGGATCTGGGCAGTAGCAGCAGTACCTCCCCTACTCTTCCCGCCCCCCTTTCTCCTCCCCCCCTCTGTTGCTTTTGTCTTGAGGGTGTTGTGGATTTGTGTGGTTGGGTGGTGTTTTTTTTTTTTTTTTGGATTTCAGACTAATTTTCTGGAGTTTCTGCCCCTGCTCTGCGTCAGCCCCCACGTCACTTTGCCAGCAGGAGCAGCGGCGGCAGCGGCGGGGGCTCCTGGAATTGGGCTGGAGCGGGAGCTGGGGCTGCTTCATCCTCGGCTGTGCGAGGAGGAGGACTGAGCCTCCCGCCGGGAGCACTGAGCCGGGCGAGAGGCGCCGCCGCCGCTGCCGCCGGACTCCGTGCGTCTGTCTGTCTGTCTGGGCGAGGAGCTTGCTGGCGCTCCTGGGGCCGCTGCCCGCAGCTCGCTCGGCTCCTTGCCTGCCCACAGGGTAACAGCAGGAGGGGCCGGGGCGCCGGAGCAGCCCCCCGCGGCTCCCCCAGGTAGGACCGCTGGGCGCAGCCACCTGCCCGGGCTGCCGGGGCTGCGCGGCGTGGGGCTCCGCCGTCCCGGCTCCCGGCTCCCTGAGCTGGCGCTGGGGCCGCTGCGGATTTTGCAGCATCATCTGGGGGAAATCCGTCGCGAAATCCGCTGCCGCTGCCTCCCGAGGCCGGAGCTCCGTCCTCTCTGCCCCGGCGTGAAGTCGCTAAGGGGTGTCCCACGTTCTCTAACGTACCTGGGACTCAGGACTCCTGGGGATCCAGTCGGCTCCTGGTGGCCCGCTGCGGGGGGATGGGGGAGGGGGCGGTGCGGGAGCATCCCCACTGCCAGCGGCATCGGGTCTCCTTCCCCTCAAGGGTCGGGGCCACGTCCCACCCCTAGGGGTGGCACCGCGGGTTGGATGGAGTAGTGGGAGGGAGCATGTCCGTCACAAGCAGCGTTGGTCCCCTTCTCCATCTCATCCGTTTCATCTGTTTGCCTCACAGCCTCAAGGTGCTGCGGCCATATCTTCCACCTCACATCCTCCTTCTGCTCAAGACTCAGCCCGGCTGTCTTCATCCCAGATTTGGCACAGGCGTGAACCCCTAAGGGGCGACTGAGTCCCCACCCACAGAAGGCGTGTGGATATGCACCAGAGACAGTTTTTCCAGTAGTGCCCCCAGTAAAGAGGCTCAAGATGCCCCAGCTGCTCCCGCCGCTTTGAGCAGTGCACACCGGGACCCAACAGACGCACAGAGTGCCGGGAGTAGAATTAAGAACGACCCCGTGGGAACAAGCCGGCCGGGGGCAGCAGGAGGCTCTTGGAGAGGGGGGCGGGGGGGCGGGGTGGGGGGTGTGTTTGGGGCGGGGGCAGAAAACATTTGATCTGTGGCTGGCTTCAGTGGCTAGGGATGTTGTCCTGGAAGAAGTGTGATGGACCGGGCATGGCGCGGCTCTTGGGTTTCTGCTGGTTGGCTTTGATTTTCTGGAGGGGCTCCCAGGCTTGCCCCACGTCCTGCACATGCAGTATTACTCGGATCTGGTGCAGCAATCCTTCTCCAGGTATTACGGCCTTTCCAAGACTGGAACAAAATAGCCCTGATCCTGAGAACATCACAGAAATGTAAGTATCTGCTACTTACTATTACTTCCTTAGCCAACATAAACCTTACCACCCTCCAAACATGGCCTGACAGGTAACCCTCTATTGGTTAACTGCATCCCAAATCTACATCCGAAGCAGTTGATTATTATATTTATCTGTCAACACCTTAATCATTTATTTAATCAGGGGCATATCAGGAGAGTCATGTTTTCCTTTTAAAAGGAAGTATTTTTTTAAAAAAATCTACATCTCTGTATCACATAATAAACATTTTTGGTTTCAAGGACTTCTATATTCATTTCATATACGGATACTTATGCATGACTTGGATTTGAATTACTTTTTACAGAGCTGTCCTATTAGCCTTTATGAGATAGTATGTGTATTGTGCAAAAAGAAGTTAGAACAATTCTTTATAGAAAGGAGACCCCTGGAAAAAAAGTAACTTTCTGAAATCTTAGAAAGGGAATATAGTATCCCTTCTTCGAGTTTTAGAGCTAACCAGTTTTCATATTTCACTTTCATAGATCAAAATTTGCCTGGGAGATTGTGCCTAGGGACAATTTTGAAAATGATCTGTAAGAGGAGAAGTTCTATGTATTGAAATGCACTTGCTCAAAAGGGAAAATGTGATAGTTGGAAGCCTAAAAGCCTGGTCTGATTTAATTTAGACTTGACTTCCCAGAGATATAATTTTGAGACCATTTAGATTATAAATCTTAATTGCCCATTGGACAATTTCCTGGGAATAAGTTGGATGATAAAACCATGTTAGTGCATAGACGAATGTTGTTATAAGAACAGTGACACTAGAAATTTTCTAGCTTTTCAGATTCTGTTGAGAAGCCAGATTATTTATCCCCCTCATCCCATTCCATGTTGTCCTATTAAAAGTCACTGCTAAGCCATAACTGATTATTCTACTAGCCAGTTCTCGATCACCTCTGTTAGGTGAGTAAATTCAAAGTTGCACTAATTCCTTTTGGAATGATAATAGGATTTTTACCCCTATCTTTCTTTTGATTTTTAGACTAAAAGTAGGATCTTCTGAAAGTAGGGTTTGGACAGAGGCCTTCTGGCTGGTAATATACATGAATATTTCATGTGGTGAGAGGAATAGTCTTTAAATATCAGCATGGAGTTCTCCTGATTTTATTTTTTTTTCTAGCTTGGTTGCTGCTTACCTGACATTCATTCTTATTCCATCAGAAAGAAATTTAGTTGAAGTAGTCTGTTAATGAGGGTCAAATGGCAAAGGTTACTTAATACTGTTAGATCTCCATCTCTTTGACATGTATAGTGAACCAAACATAACTAGAAGAGGAGGATAAGTGATCTAGCTATCCTATTGCTGATGCAGAGGAGTTTCTTGGTATAACATCCAAGGAATATGTGTCCTTATCAAAACAGTTAGTATTTGACTATTTCTTCCTCAGGAAGAGGAGAAAAAGTATATACAATTTGAAAATATAATTTTTTTTCTTGATTTTAGACTGCCATTATAAAGTTCAGAGAAATACCTTTGCTCCAATGTTGGGAAATGAATATATTACCAAAGGGAAAAGAAGGTATCTTGAAGGATCTTGAACTTTAATTAACTTTTCAGGTCTTAATTAAAAAAAAAAGAAAAGAAAGCTAATAATTAAAAGAAATCTTAGCCGGTAGTAGTAGTCAGATCTGACCATTATTCTATATGCTTGAATTTTATTGGTATAGAAGCTCCTGGAATGAGTTCATATTTAAAACATTCTACTTCTTTTACCCACAACACTATGGGGTTTTTTTTTTTTTTTTTTTAAGGCTCTTCCTTTTAAACAAAGCTATTATCACTATAATCCATTTCACAGAAGCATATTGCTGATTGCTTTCTATGATTTATTTCCCTTTGGATTTGTAAAAGCCTTTGAAATGCAGGGAAGTAGGGGGTAGGATAGGACAGCATAAGTATAAAGACATAGGAAAAAATTCTTTCAGTTCTGTTGGTCAGGTCTGAGGCCTGGAAGTTTTGAAAATTGAGAGAGTTCCATTCTTTGATCTGTTTCCTGGTTTTGTATGACCTTGCCTCAATTAGTTAACCTCTTGATGCCTTAGTTTCTTCATCTGCATTACAGTTAATAATGCTTCTTTGTAAAGTGCAATACAGGATCATTTAAAATGTGCTACTCTTTGAAAGTTTAAAAAAACAACAAACCAGGATTGAAGGATTTGATCTGACCTTCAAAACTTGTACCATATTACCTGGTTTTTCTTTTCATTGCTGAGCTCTTCAATGGGCAATTTTTCATTTTTATCCCTCAGGGGATACCAGGTCTCATTATGAACTGAGTGACATTTCACTGACATGTTATTGACAGTCATTGCAGTATACCCAAAATCATTTTTAAAAAATTTCTCCTTTTTTAAGCATGGTGCTAAAGTCTCACATTTGGCTTCTTTTTGTTATTTATGAAAAAATACCAGGCAACAAAATATGAGTAAAACCCTCCAGAATAATAAACAACAACATTGTTTAAAGTGGTAGCTATTTTAGGGCCTACAAATGAAAAAAGACCCAGTATGTAGCCAATACATCCTAATAATCCAGAGTTGTTTAGCACAAGAAAATGAAGAATGAAAGATATCTTCAGATATGTTCAGGGCATAGAATTTTATTTTTATTCTGATATAGTTTGTAATGAGTTATTTCTTTTCCATTAAAAGACTTCCTTTATAAACCTTTTATACAAACATCTTTCCTATTAGCATATCTACTTTCATATTATTTTCTATTAACACTATGTTAATAATACTTTAGGAAATAAAGTAGGTTGCTGTTTTTTTAATTGGATTTTCTTTTTTATGTAAAAATTTAACATACACAAGAGAAATCAAGCTCTCCTAATTGATTTATTCAAACATTTTTTATCTCAATCTTTTGATTTTGATATTTTAAATAAAATATTTTGATTTATAGGAATACACCTTACTGTACAAAATAAGGCATATTTGGGTGTCCAAATAGCCTTAGTTTTATTATAGCAGTGCTAAATCCATTTCAAGAATATCATTGTAATGTGTAGAAATAAGTAAAAACTTGTTTGAACCTTTGAATTAGCTATTTTAGATTTTTTAAAACTTAGAATTTAAATGCTTTGAAATGGGCAAGTATTATCTGAGCAAAGTTTCAAAGACTTAGGCAGAATGGTTCACAAAATATCACAAACTATTGTTTATCAATTTCAGGATTTCTTTGTAGAGAACTGCTTCTTTGATAAACTTTGTAAACTAGTAATAGCAGACATTTTATAGCAGCTTAAAATTAATAATGTGCTTTATGTTTCTTATCTTTTTTGAGTCCCACAATACTCTCATGAGGTAGGGGGACATAAGTATTATTAGCTCCATTGTGCAGATGAAGAAATTGAGACCTAAAAAAGTTGTGACTTAACCCATAGATACTCAGTTTTTATTGGAAGCAGAATTCAAAGTTAGGTTTTTCTTGACTCCAAGTCTATATTCTTTCCACAAAACCAACTGCCCCTTTTCATATTAGATCAGTATAAAATTTTGTCTTGAGACAAAAGGCCCATGGTCTCTGTTTTTGAAGCTCTTATATGTAGTTTATTCTTGGCACAATTTAGCAGTTCTCAAGTTGTGTCGCTAATAGATAGGCAAGTGCAACAAATCGTTTTTGTGGAACATTAAAAAATCTGACTTGAAATAGGGTATAAGATTTTACTACTTAATCATGCTTTTCAGATCTTCTACTGAAGAACCTAGAGTGTTGGATTGTGTATGACACACATTTCAAAACCACAGAGTAAAGTTCTAATGTAGTTGCATAAACCACTCGAGATTTGTTAATAAATAAGGCAAGTTTAATTTCCATCATAACTGATTTAAGATGACTTAAGCCTGTAGAAAAACATCTTGTCTCATCAGTAAAGATATTGACAGTATTAAGCAGGGTGAATAACAGGTTTTACATGTACACATCTGTGTCTGTGTGTGTGTGTGTGTGTGTGTGTGTGTGTGTATTATTCCATATGGCTGATCTTTGCAATGTGGAGACTTTATTACTTTTTGTGAAACAATTGAAAAGACCCTATGACCCTTTGCCTCTTCCCCCACCCTCCCAAATCTCCATCTTTGGCTACACAGGAAAATGTTTGAATCTCTTGCTGAAAGTGATACTTCCTCGTGGGAGTTAGGGCTATAGAGTAATAGAAGGCCCTGTAATATATATTGTTACAAGTAAGTAGTGGAATGTTGAGACAATGTAAAGGACACCCCCCCCCCCGAACTATAAGAGTTCAAGGCCTCTATTTGTAGCCATTTTAATGTCTAATTGTAAAATGCATTCTCAGCTAAAAGTGTAGTTCTTTCTGATTAGGAATATTTGGTAGCCTCTCTGATTCATTTAAATTAGAGGAGGGTTAAAATATTTTGGAGATGAGAGATTTAAAGGGTTTTATTCTCCTCCACTTCTCCCTTTCAAATGTCTCCTACTTTATAACTTATCTTTCCAGGCAAAGGAGGCTGCATATTGTCCATATTGAGAGATTCCAAACACTTTATGAACCTATCTTTTCCTTCCCAGGCTATACTTGCTGCCCCTCATCACTTTCATACTTCTATAGTCTAACATCCTTAGAATAAGATCAGGTATTAACTTTATTTTACCTTAGAGTAATGTAGATTTTCAGTCCTTACAGATCCAAAGGGTTAGATCCTGAAGATTATTCCTAAATTTTTGCTTGGTGTTTCCTTGGGTTTCCTTTAAGGGTCAGAAATCAAATAATTTCCGAACCTAAAATGTCAGGGAATTGAGGACTTAGTAAGGCAAATAACTTTATTTAGCTTTTACATGTCACTGTGAACCCCTCGTGAGAAGAGATAAAGACCCTATACAGATGGACACTCATCTGTCACTTATTTCCTTTTTGGATATTGTAAGGCTGTGAAATATTTTAAGAGTAATGAAGGAATGAGGCTGATAAATGACTCAGTGGACAGAGATCTGGACTGGAGTCAGGATGTCCTGAGTTCAAATTCAGTCTTAAACAGTTAAGCTCGGTTGTGCTTAATCCACTGGAGAAGGAAATGGAAAACCATTCTAATATCCCTGCCAAGAAATTCCCATGGACAGCATTGGGATCACAAAGAATCAGACACAGAATAACTGAACAACAATAACAATGAAGGAATGTCTGTGAAATAGTTTAAAATCTTTTAAGAGGTAAGAGACAGGAAAGTTCTTCACATGGACATAATTACACATACATTTGTGTGTGTGTGTGTGTGTGTGTGTGTGTGTGTGTTTGTGTGTGTGTGTATATCCATTGGGTTAGGAGCTAGAATACAAGAGGTTTGTATTTACTAGTCTTGAATCTGCCACCCAAACAATTTTAACCATAAGATCATAGACTTGAAGCAGAAAGGAACCTTCAAAGTCTTGTAGTCCAAACATCTCATTTTACAGATAAGGAAACTGAGACCCAGAGAGGTTAAATGACTTGCCTAGAGTTACATAGTTAAGTAGCAGAGGTAGGATTTGAACCCAGATCCTCTGAATCTAAAAATCCAAGGCAAATCACTTTACATCTCTGGGCCTCAGAATCATTATCAATGAAATGAGATGTTTAGTTTAGATCACTGATTCCTAACATTTGCAAATATAATGTTTAATATCAGCATTCCACAGACCTCCACATGACAATTTGTGAAAAACCTTCATTTGATCAAAATGGTAATACTTGGAATCATGTGTATACATATTCCTGGTCTCTCTCCCCTCTGTTTCCCCTAGATTTTGTGGTCCTCATTATAGAAACCATTGAGTTTCTAAGACCACTCTTAGTTTTATCATTTTATAATTCATTGAATCTAAATGCTTTATGGATCCTAAATGCAATTCTTATTATTTTTCTGGTTCTTTTTCATAGAGGACAGGGTGCCAGCTCATATTTTAAATTTGTATTCTATTAATATTTTTCCTAAGGCTGCTTGACCTTGTAATAATAAATCCAATGTTGTTATTCAACATTTCTCAATTCTTTACTTATGGACAGAATGTCCCTCCTCAACCTTCCATTTGGAAAGTGCAAAATGTAAATATCGTAGGTTAAAAGTAAGAGAATCTAGATAGACTTGTACAATCTAAATAGTGTCAATAGCAAATAATTCAAAACGGTATATTCTATTGAAAGACAGGAATCTATAGGGGAAAGGGATGGAGCTACCTCTATCAATATCTCTGTGACAGCTATATGATGATCAACTTCTCAGAGTCTCAGTTTCCTCATCTGTAAAGTAGGGATAATATTGGTCCCATATATATCATAGGATAGTTGAGGATCCTATTGATTAATGTATATGAACATATTTTATAAACTGCAAATTACCATGCAGATATAAATTGTTGATAAGATTGGTCAAAGGGCTTGGATGCAAGAAGATCTGGATTCAAATCTCACCTCATATGCTTCCTAATTGTGCGATGAGAGGCAAGTCAGTTTAGCTTTCATTATTTCCTTCACCTGGAAAATAAAGGTAATAAATATTCTTCCCTTATTGAATTATTGTGAGGATCATATTATCTGTAAAAAGCTATTAGTAGCATTATGTTTCTTTTTTTTAAAGAAAGATTTTATTTATTTTGAGTTTTACAATTTTACCCCTTTTCTTGCTTCCCTCCCCCACCCCGGACAGAAGGAAGTATATTAGTCTTGACATTGTTTCCGTGGTACACATTGATCTAAGTTGAATGTGATGAGAGATAAAGTATATCCTTAAGAAAGAAAAATGAAGTATAAGAGATAGCAAGATTACATAATAAGATGGTGGGTTTTTCCCCTAAATTGATATACACTAACACACCCCTAAATATGTCTTTGGTCTTTGTTTAAGCTCCACAATTCTTTCTCTAGATACAGATGGTATTCTCCATCACAGATAGCCCAAAATTGTCCCTGATGGTTTCACTGATGGAATGAGCAAGTCCATCATGGTTGATGATGACCCCCATGTTGCTGTTAGGGTGTAAAATGTTTTTCTGGTTCTGCTCATCTTGCTCAGCATCAGTTCATGCAAATCCTTCCATGCTTCCTTGAATTTTCATCACTCCTGGTTTCTAATAGAACAACAGTGTTCCAGGACATACATATACCATAATTTATTAAGCCATTCCCCAATTGAAGGACATTCACTTAATATTCACTTAATTTCCAGTTCTTTGCAACCACAAACAGGGCTGCTATGAATATTTTTGCACAAGTGATGGTTTCACCCTTTTTCATAATCTCTTCAGAGTATAGACCCAGTAGTGTTATTGCTGGATCAAAGGGTATGCACATTTTTGTTGCCCTTTGGGCATAATTCCAAATTGCTCTCCAGAAAGGTTGGATGACTTCATATCTCCACCAACAATGTATTAGTGTCCCAGATTTCCCACATCCCTTCCAACAATGATCATTATCCTTTCTGGTCATATTGGCCAGTCTGAGAGGTGTGAGGTGGTACCTCAGGGATACTTTAATTTGCATATCTCTAATAAATAGTGATTTAGAGCAATTTTTCATATGACTATGAATCGCTTTGATTTCCTCATCTGTCAATTGCCTTTGCATATCCTTTGATCATTTGTCAATTAGGGAATGGCTTGTTTTTTGAAAAGTTGACTCAGACAAAGGACTCATTTCTAAAATATACAGAGAACTGAGTCAAATTTAAAAAAAAAGCCATTCCCCAATTGTCAAATGGTCAAAAGATATGCAAAGGGAATTTACAGATGAAGAGATCAAAGCCATACATAGTCATTTGAAAAATTACTCTAAATCACTACTTATTAGAGAAATGCAAATTAAAGCTTCTCTGAGGTACCACCTCACACCTCTCAGACTGACCAATATGACCAGAAAGGATAATGGACATTGTTGGGAGGGTTGTGGGAAATGTGGGACACTATTACATTGTTGATGCATCTGTGATCTCATCCAACCTTTCTGGAGAGCAATTTGGAACTACGCCTAAAGGGTAACAAAAATGTGCATACCTTTGATCCAGCAATAACACTACTGAGTCTATACCCTGAAGAGATGATGAAAAATGGTAAAAACATCACTTGTACAAAAATATTCATCATAGCCCTGTTTGTGGTGGCAAAGAACTGCAAATCAAGTAAATGTCCTTCAATTGGGGAATGGCTTAGCAAACTGTGGTATATGTATGTAATGGAACTATTGTTCTATTAGAAATCAGGAGGGATGGGAATTCAGGGAAACATGGAAGGCTTTGCATGAACTGATGCTGAGCAAGATGAGCAGACCAGAAAAACACTAACAGCAACATGGGGGTGATCATCAACCATAATGGACTTGCTCATTCCATCAGTGCAACAATCAGGGACAATTTGGGGCTGTCTGCAATGGAGAATACCATCTGTATCCAGAGAAAGAACTGTGGAGTTTGAACAAAGACCAAGGACTATTACCTTTAATTTAGGAAAAACACCTTCTATCTTATTGTCTGATATTGCTATCTCTCATTCTTTATGTTTCTTCCTTAAGGATATGGTTTCTCTCTTATCACATTCAATTTGGATCATTGTATTCCATGGAAACTATGTAAAGACTGGCAAATTGCCTATTTTGGGGGGTTGGGGAGGGAAGTAAGATTAGGGGAAAAATTGTAAAACTCAAAATAAATAAAATCTTTAAAAAAAAAAAGAAAATTTGACTCAGTTACTTGTATATTTTAGAAATGAGTCCTTTGTCAGAAATACTATTTGTAAAAATTGTTTCCCAATTTACTACATTTCTTTTGATCTTGGTTATAGTGGTTTTGTCTGTTGCAAAAGTTTTTTAATTTAATGTAATCAAAATTATCTAGTTTGTTTTTAATGGTTTTCTCCATCTCTTCCTTGGTCATAAACTACTTCCCTTTCCATTGATCTGACAGGTATACTACTACTCCTTGATCTTCTACTGTGCTTATAATATTGTTTTTTATGTCTAGATACTATATCCATTTTTATCTTATGTTGGTATAGGTTGTGAGGTGTTGATGTAATCTAAGTTTCTTCCATACTAACTTCAAATTTTCCCTAGATATGTTTTTTTCCCCTCAACATTTTTTATCGAAGAGAAAGTTTTTATTCCAAAGCTGGACTCTTTGGGCTTCTCAAATAGCAAATCATCAAAATCATTTCCTGCTATTGCACCTAGTCCACTGGTCCATAACTCTGTTTCTTAGCCAATACCAGACAGTTGTGATGACTGATGCTTTATAATACAATTTTAGATCTGGTAAGGCTAAGCCACCTTCTTTTGCACTTTTTTTTTCATTGAATTCCTGGAAATTCTTGCCTTTTTATTTCTTCATATGAATTTACTTGCAATTTCTTCTAACTCCTTAAAGTAATTTTTATTTTTTGGAATTTTGATTGGTAGGGCACTAAATGAGTAGTTTAGTTTTGGTAGAATTGTCATTTTTTTATTATATTAGCTCAACCTATTCATGAGCAGTTGATATTTTCCCAGTTATTTAAATCTGATTTTATTTGTGTGAGAAGTGTTTTGTAATTGTTTTCAAAAAGTTTTTGAGTCTACTTTGGCAGGTAGACTCCCAGGCATTTTATAATGTCTGATGTTACTTTGAATGGGATTTCTCTTTCTAGCTCTTTCTGCAGTAGCTTGCTAGTCATATATAGAAATGTTGAGGTTTATGGGGGTTTATTTTATATCCTGTGACTTTGCTAAAGTTGCTAATTATTTCTAGTAGTTTTTTAGATTATTTTTTTTTGATTCTCTAGGTATGCCATCATGTCATCTGCAAAGAGTGAGAGTTTTGTCTCTTCCTTCCCACTCTGAATTCCTTCAATTTCTTTTTCTTCTCTTATTGCTGAGGCTAACATTTCTAATACAATATTGAATAGTAGTGGTGATACTGGGCATCCTTGTTTCACCCCTGATCTTATTGGGAGTGCCTCTAGCCTATCCCTGTGGCACATAATGCTTGTTGATGGTTTCAGATAGATAGTGCTTGTTATTCTAAGGAACAATGCATTTATTACTACACTCTCTAGTGTTTTTAGTAGGAATGGTGCTGTATTTTGTCAAAATATTTTTCAGGATCTATTGATATAATCATATAATTTCTGATAAGTTTGTTATTGATAAATTAATTATACTAACAGTTTTCCCAATATTGAATCAACTCTGTATTCCTGGGATAAAACCTACTTGATCATAATGTATTATCCTAGTGATAAATTGTTATAATCATTTTGCTAAAATTTAATTTAAGATTTTTACATCTATATTCATCAGGGAGATAGGTGTATACTTTTCTTTCTCTGTTTTAACTCTTCCTGTTTTGGGTATCAACACCATATTGGTGTCATAGAAAGAGTTAGAGTTCCATCTTCACCTGTTTTTCAAAAGAGATTAATATAGAGTTGGAACTAATTGTTCTTTAAATGTTTGATAGCATTTACTTGTGAATCCATCTGGCCCTGGAGATTTTTTCTTTAGGGAGTTCAATAATGGCTTATTGTATTTCTTTTTCTGAGATAGGGTTATTTAGGTTTTTAATTTCCTCTTTATTTAATCTGGGCAATTTGTATTTTTGCAAATGTTCATCCATTTCATTTAGATTGTCAAATTTATTGGCATAGAGTTGGGCAAAATAATTCTGAATTATCACTTTAATTTCCTCTTCATTGGTGGTAAGTTCACCTTTTTCATTTATGATACTAGCAATTTGATTTTCTTCATTTTTTTAATCAAATAGACCAAAGGTTTATCAATTTTATTGTTTTTTTCATAAAATCAGCTATTGGTTTTATTTATTAGTTCAATATTTTTCTTGCTTTTGATTTTATTAATTTCTCCTTTAATTTGAAAACTTCTGATTTGGTATTTTCCTGGGGGTTTTTTAATTTGTTCTTTCTTTAAATTTTATAGTTGTATATTTAGTTCATTGATTTCTTCTTTCTCTAATTTTTTCATGTAAGCATTTAAAGATAAAATATATACCCTGACAGCCACCTTGAGTGCATCCCATTGGCTTTGGTGTGTTGTGTCATTACTGTCATTATCTAGGGTGAAATAATTAATTCTTTCTATAATTTATTGCTTGATCCATTCATTCTTTAAAATGAGGTTATTTAGTTTCCAATCAGTTCTGGGTCTATATCTCCCTGGCCAAATATTTCATATGATTTTTATTGCATTATGACCTAAGAAAGATGTATTCACTATTTCTGCTTTTCTGCAATCAATCATTAGGTTTTTATGCCCTATTACATGGTCAACTTTTGTGTATGTGCCATGTACTACAGAAAAATAAGTATATTCTTTTCTATCCCCATTCAATTTCCTCCATAAGTCTATCATATCTAGGTTTTCTAACAATTGATTTACCTTCTTAACTTCCTTCTTGCTTATTTTAGATTAGATTTATCTAAATCTGAGAGCAGGAGGTTGAACTATTCCACTAGTAGAGTTTTCTTGTCTGTCTTCCTGTAGCTCTTTCAATTTTTCTAAGAATTTGGATGCTATACCATTGGGTGCATACATATTCAGTATTGAAATTACCTTATTATCTATGGTCTTTCAGGAGAATATAGATTTCTTCTTTATCTGTTTTTATACTATCTATTTTTTCAGCGGCTTTGTCTGAGATAAGGATTGCTACCTTTGCTTTTTTCACTTCAGTTGAAGCAAAATATATTTTGCTCCAACCTTTTACCTTTAGTCTATATGAATTTCTCAGTTTCAAATGAGTTTCTTGTAAGCAGCATATTGTAGGATTCTGGTTTTTAATCCACTCTGCTATTCACTTACATTTTAAGGGAGAGTTCATCCCATTCACATTCAAAGTTATAATTACTAACTCTTTATTGACCTTCATTATATCTTCCCTCTGTTTATATTTTTCCCTTTTTTCCCTTTACCTATATTCTCCAGTATTTTTTGAATACCACCACCTTCAGTGTGTTTGCCCTCCTATAGCTACTCTTCCCCTTTCTTTCTCCTTTCCCTTCCCCCTTCTTCCTTCCCTTCCTTCCGTTAGTTCCCCTTTTACTCCCCCTCCCCATCCTCCCCTTCCCTTTCCCCCTTAATACTTGAAAGGTAAGATACGTTTTTTAACTTAACTGAGTGTGTGTAAGTTAACTTTAAGTCAAATCTGACGAGATGAAAATTAAGGTGGTTCTCACCACCTCTGTTCTTCCCCTCTATTACAATAGGTCTTTTGTATCTCTTAATGTAATGAGATTTACCCCATTCAATCTCCTCCATCCTCCCATCTCCTTATTGGCTCCCTTTTTAAGGAAGTATTGTTTTTAAATCATTAAATCATGAGCCATAGAAAAGTCATGAGTGTCCATGACTTCAGGCTAAGTATATTTTCTTTGTTCTTGAGAGTTATGAGAATCTTTCTCCCAGGTGGGGATATAGCCAGTTTCATCTTATTGAAGAGCAGTTTTTTTCTTTATCTTTTTTTTTTACCTTTTCATGTGTCTCTTGAGCCTCCTGTTTGATGTCCAAATTTTCTATTTAACTCTGGTTTTTTCATCAGGAAATGTTGGAAGTCTCCTGTTTCATTAAATGTCCATCTTTTCCCTTTCAAGAGAAGGCTCAGCTTTTCTGGATAGCGGATTCTTGGCTGCATTCCAAGCTTCCTTCCTCTTTGGATTGTCTCATTCCAGGCCCTTTGATCCTTAATGTTGATGCAACCAGGTCCTACATAATCATCACTATAGCTCCTTGGTATTTAAATTGTTTCTTTATGACTGCTTGCAGGATTTTCTTTTTTATTAAGAGAAGAATTTTCTTCATTTCCCTTTTGCAACTTCTTTTCTAGTTGGTCAATTCTATTTTTGAAGGAGTTTTCCATCTGATCAAGTATAGTGTTGAGAGAATTATTTTCTTTTTGCATTTGCCCAATTGAGGATCTGAGAGAATTATTCTCATTTTGTAATTGTCCAATTGTATTTTCCAAGGATTTGTTTTCTTAATTTTCTCTTGAGTTTCTTATCCCAATTTTTCCAATTGATTTTTAAACTCTTTCCTGATTTCTTCAAGGAAGTCTTTCTGGGCTGGAGACTAATTCATATTCTCAGAAGTCCTAGATCTCTCTGGGTTAGAATCTATTTCTTCTATGTATTTCTCCATTGGTACCTCTCTCTCTCTCTGTCCTTTCTTCATCTTCCTAGGATCTTGTATTGGGGGTGGGGCAGAGCTGGTTCCCAAAGGTTTGCTTTTGAACCTAGAGGCTTTGTTCACTTGACTTAGTAATTCCAAGGATTGGCTAGTAGGGGTCACTGGTTGCTTTCTCTGGGGTGTTTAAGGCCCTCCGCAGCAGGGTCTGAGTTAACCATGAACAATGGGCTGGACCCTGGGGGGAGGGAGTTAATCTCCCTTTCAGTTGAGTGAACTCTGTTGCCCACAACTGAGCCTGAGGCTGTGGGGGGGAATTACTGTTCTTTCTCGGAAGAGGGATCACCTGAAAGTATATAGCTCAGGTCCCTTGCCTTGCTGGTTTTTTTCTAGGTGTGCTTTGCAATTCTCTGTTGGATTTTACCCACCCAATGAGTGGGGCTCACCAGAACTCCTCTCCCCCAGCCAAAGATTTAGTAGCTAAAGTTAGTTCTTGGACCCACCACTCACCAAAACCTCTGTGGCAGAGGCCGGTCCTCTGGCTTCCCCCCTCCCCCACTTCAGCCCCTGGTCTCCACTCCCAGTTCACCCATGATCCCCTGAGACAGTAGGTATTCTTCTCCTAGCTTCTCTTTCTGGGTTTTGTAGACTGAATTTCTGTTAAGAGGTTTCTTTCATGTTATTTTTGAGGGAAAACCAGGAGACCTTAGCACAGTGCCTGTCTTCTCTCTGCCATCTTGGTCAGAAGTCTCCATTATGTTTCTTTTGAAAAAAATAGACACTCCTTTATGGACAATGCTATTATTACATAAAATAAATGGCATTCTTTTAGCAAGTCAATTTAAACAGAAAGGAAAAAATAGAATGATCAAATGAAAAGTTAAAATAGTATGATAAGAGAACTGATAACTCTGAACTTTCAATGGATAAGTTATAGAAAACCATTTCTCTCTTGAAATCATTTTGATGTTTACCTTGAAATGTTTCAGTTATCTGAGTTATGTCTAGAAACTTTCAGGAAAATTCATTAGAGTTAAATGTGGAATGTGTACAACCCCGATTTCTACTAATGCTCTAAGATTAGTTTGAAGAAAATGTTAATATTTCTGGTTTTCCAAGGAGACAGTCCTTAACCACAGCCTGGAGTGATTATGTAATAATGCCTTCATGCTATGCATTGGAGAAATTCAAAGCACTTGATTTTAATTTTCTTACGGGTGATTTGAATATATATATATATGAAATATGTGTATGTATCTATTTAAATATATGTCACATACATGAGTATATATTTATATAATCTATTTTTGTACATAACCTATTGCTTTTGACTTCCTAATACTCAATTAAAATTATTAATGTAGATCAATACTGGAATCAAGAGAATATCTTGAGGATTAAAAATAGTTATAATTAAAAATAGTAATAATGCAATGATGTTTTTATCCTATATTAATACATGACTTTTCTTTTAGGGAGCTCCAGGTATTTTGCAAACATCTTCAAATTTATACTTTGAGAACTTTGAGTACTTAGGGAATATAGATACACAGAGTAGAATAATAGATAAATAGATAAAACAAGAAGAATAAAATATAATAGAATAATAAATAATAATTTACTTGTGGAGAGTGAGGAGGTTAAACTTGCCCAGAGTCATGGGGAATCCCAAAATTTGACTAAAAATAAACTCTAAACTTAATTTCCAACCCAATGTTCTCTCTAATATAACAGCATTTATCAAATTAGAACACCTTTACAGAGTTTTAAAAAACTAAAAAAAAATTGATAAGGATGTTCAGTCATGTTCAACTCTTTGTGACTTCATTTGGAGTGCTCTTGGCAAGATAATGGAGTGGTTTGCCATTTCCTTCTGCAGCTCATTTTACAGGGAGGAAAACTAAGGAAATGAAGACTGCCCAGGGTCATGCAGCTAGTGAGTATCCAAACCCAGATTTGAACACAGGAAGACATTCTATCCATTGTGTCACCTAGCTATCCAAAATAACCATTTAGCAGTGATCTTTATAAATTAGTTGAGCAGGCCTTTTTCATTTTGGACCCTGCTCTCTCAGGTAGAGTAAAATGAGGAGAACTCTCAGGCAATGTATATACAAATTAGTTAAGAGATAGATGTCAGTTTGGAAGGAGTAAAATAAAATGAAAAGTAATGAGCTAAATTTGTAAATTGTTAGCACTTAAATTAAATTCAATTAAGCACTAAAATTAAAATTTAAGTATAAAAATGCTTGCTTAAATTTTTATAATTTTTATGTTTTTGTTGTTGATAGTAAAGTGTCCCAAAGATTTGTCCATGACTCTAGATTATTTCATATTTCTATCAATAATTTGAAAAAAGACAAAGATGACATACTCCTCAAATCTGAAGATTACACAAAACTGAGAGGTGTAGAAAGGATATTAGATGTTAGAATCCAAAAACATCCTGGTTAGAATGATGGAACCAAAATTAATATATACAAATTTACTATGGATAAATGTATTATTATGTAAGCTTATCTTCTTAGGCTCACTGAAAGCATCCTTGGAACCACTCCTGTAGCAGTTAAGGATGACAGGAACAAGATGTACCTCATTTGGTTCCTATATGGTTTTGATTTCTTTTCTTGATCTCTATGTTTTGAAAGTTTTTCATTCCATTTAATTGGAGCCCCTGCTGAAATTACATCTATACAATGTTGTTCCTTAACCTTTTATGAATAAATATTATATCCAGGTGACTATGGGCAACAGTTTTGTCTGTGAAAATGCCCTGTTTTAGTATGGTCTATTTGTTGAATCCTTAAGGATATTTTGAGGTCTCTATTTGTAGTAGAGAGATTTATCTTCTGCTAATTTATGAAACTAAGTTTCTGATGCATTAATATTTTTTGCTTTTGTACTCCCTGAGGTTCCATCTGGTTATGTGTGATTCTATTGTGTTTTAATTTGGTGATGGTCTAAGAATCTATTCAAGGACTTAGAAAAGAGGTTTATAACATGGAGGTTCATGAACTTGTTTTAAAAAATATTTTGATAACTATTTCAATAAAATGGTTTTGTTTGTAATCCCAAGTATTTTGTTTTATGCATTTATAAGTATGATTCTGAGGATTTGATAGATTTCACTAGACTGCAAAAATATTTTGTGATACAAAAAAAAGTTAATCAGACTTCCTAAATTCCTCTGGTATTTCATTTTCCTGTCCAGATCATCAGTAGTATATGAAAATGACTGATTGCGTTTTGGGGGGAGGAGGCAATCAGGGTGAAGTGACTTGCCCATGGACAGATTTGAGGCCACATTTTAATTAAAGTCTTGATTCCAAATCCAATGATCTATCCACTGCACCATCGCTGTCCTTCCAATGACTTTTGTTTCTGATATTACCCCCACTAACTTTCACCCAAATTATCTGTTATTCCCTGATTCTTGAATTTCTTCACATGAATTTAATTTCCTGATATACAATGACTTGTTGCCCACTTCTCCCCATCCACTCATTTCTTTTGCCTATTTTGGTTTGAAAAATTTTTTAAAAGAATATGATTTTTTCATAAAGAATATGACTCTCTAAAGTCATATTCTGGTTAGAATATCAGACAACAAAAAAAATCAGAGATACTTAGATAATTTGCCTTATCTATAGTTGAGATACTGTCTTTGGATGGTGAGAATTCAGTAGTATGCAAATTAAGTGGTACATGGTAAAATGATGAAATTTATTGATTTGTACTATAAGATTTACACTTTTTACATATTATAATTAAAATATGTAATATATTCTTCTTTTATAGTAATTAATTGTCTAACATAGCTTAGCTTGAGTTCATAAGATTTTGATACATTCTTTATTATGAAACCACACTTTTATAACATTGGATATTAACCATACGTTTTACAAACAGCTTAGCTCTTAATCATAGATTTTCAGGAGTTTAAATCTGGTGAGTTTCTAGGCTATTGAAGAAGATTCTTCTTTATCTCTTGGTAAGTTTCTTACCTTTTGATACAATGGTATAAGATCATTTCATCTCCATTTAAGAATTTCTATAATTTTAGAACAATTCTGCTTTCCAGCATGTCAGTATGTTGATCAGTGTTCACCATTCCCTCCCTCAATGGGGAAAAGATTTTTCCTCATTGAGCAAAAAAGTAAAGTAAAAAGTGAAAAGCTAAAAAAAATCCCTAAAACATTTGATAGGAGGATTAATTATACTTCCCATTTCTATAGCTCTTCTTGTAAGCCAGGCACCATGCTCACAAGATTATTATGTCATTTGACCCTTCCATTAACTCTGTATATATTATTAGCCCCATTATATCGATGGGGAAAATAAGATTAAATTACTTTCCTAGCATCACACAGTTGATAAGTGTTAGAGGATGGATTTAAAGTCAGGTCTTCCTGACTCAAAGTCTGATACTCTCTGCAGTGCTTCACCTTGTTGTTAGATAAAGATGCTCAGATCTTGTAAACTAAGATAGATTTCTAACAACAGTTTTGGTAGATGAATCCTTGATTGAAAAATTGAATTTCATAACTAAAAAATATCTTTTCCCCAAACTTTAGTGCTCTACTCTTTGTATTGTCTTGCTTGTGGCAAGGATTTTTATTCCTTCATCTTTATAACAATGGTTAGTTGCTTTTTTAATTTGGTCTTCTCATTATTCTAATTTCAAGAAGTCTACACCATATTGCCAGAGAGTCCTTAATAACTCCTCCATTGTTGGAATTTTCTGAAAGATTTTGCTTATTTCCTGGGAATTAATCAAGCCATTTCTCAGTTGCAGCTCATTTTACTTGGTGAAAATTAAATTTCTGTCATCTTAATGTCAGTAAAAGCACACACACATATGTTATTTGCTGTCACCATAAAAACCACAGGAACATGATTGCTTGTTTCAAATATTTTACATATCATGGTAAATAAAAAATTATATCCCTTCCCTTTCCTTTTCAGTTTCCTATAATTAAATCCAATAACCTTTCCCCTTTCCTTATCTTTTTGAACTCTCTGAATTATTTGACATATTAATCTATTCCCTGCTTCTTGATACTCTGTCTGCAGGATATTCTTTGAGATACTGCTCTTAAGGTTTTCTTCCTGTCTTCTTTCTTTTAAACTTTCGTTGATATCTTTTGCTTTTACATCATCCCTATTTCCAAATATGCTCCTTCCCTTCTCCTGGTCAGCAAGCCATTCCTTTTTTAAAAAACAAATAAAAATATGTTCTATAAAACTAACACAGGATATCAACCAACTCTGAAAGAAGCAAAGGAGGTGAATTTTTTTAACTCTTGTATAGAATCATACTTGGTCACAATAATTCATAGCATCAAGTTTGGATATTTTATTATTTGTATTACTGAAGTCATTTTATATATTTTTTCCTATTTTTTTTGGTTTTGTTTTTTTTGATTCTGCTTACTCCACTCTGTATCAGTTCTCATTTTTTCAGATTTCTGCATTGCTTCCTATGGAATAGTAGTGTTCCATTGTGCTCATGCCCTCAATTTTTAAAAGTTATTTCCCAATTGATGAACAATATCAAAGTGTCCACATATTAAACAGTTCCTTTGGGTGAAGTGAAACCTTGAGTTAGAAGTTGATGGAGCAGAGTACAAATGATTTCTTCCTTCTTAGTTTTGTGATGAGATGTATAAATTTAATAAAGAAAGAATATACTTTGATTTATTATGAACCCAGTGGGAAGATAAAACAGCAAAGTGAAGTTGGCTTTTTTTCCCAGAACTTCCCCCTCCCACCACCACAATCATATTTTTTAATTGAAGTTTCAGTATTATGATGGGAGATTTCTAGCTTAAGTTGAATTATTTCTTCAATAGAAATGACATTAAATGATTTCCAGAGGTAGTTAAAAAACCCAGATTCAGAAACATGAGAACTGAGTTTGAATGCTAACTCTGTCCTTGTTTGTCATGTAATTTGTTGGGTTTGTCCTTTTAAAAAACTTACAAATTTATTCCTCTTTGGATTCAAATCTTTCTAATGCACATTATATATTTCTTCTTCTCAAGAAAGATTTATTGTGCACAATTTATCCTCCTCTTGGAGGCTCAGATTCTTCAAGACTATGATCCTGGATATATAACTTTCTAATGTTCTTTAAACTGAGGGATAAAAAATATTGCTACTAATGATTTCTCATTGTGGTTGTAAGGGTCAAATGAGATAATGTTTGCAAAATGCCTGGTAACTATGAAGTGCTCTAATATGGCATTTTAAGATTTGTGAAGTTTTATGTATATTAGCTCATTTGATCCATCTACACCTCTGTAATATGTTTTACACTACCTCTTGTTTTACAGATAGGGAAACTAAGACAGAGAGACTGATTTGTCATAGGTCATACAACTAGGATGTGTCTGAGTCACAATTCGAACTCAAAATTTTCTTACTCCAAGTAGAGCACTCCTGTGCTCTACCAATTGCTGCTAACAATTATAAATATTTTTGACACAAATCACTTGATAATCTATTCTTTAAAATAACTTTCCTCCCTTTCCCCACTTCACATGTGATGCTGCCTTACTCTCATCTCAAGGGGATAGCTGAGGGACGTTTCAAAGAAATCATTATAGATAGCCCTGTAATTCAATCTTACCATTTTCTCAAAAAAGCTGAAAGGAAAACATAACATGCTTAATATAGCTTAGGTGTTTAATAAAGAACATGCTAGGGGATCATATTTTTCTCTCATATACATTGTGAACTCACAACTCCAGGGATATTGATCTTTTGAGAGAAATAGATATGCTTCCTTGAGATAAAATGTTTCTTCTCAACCAGGTTGTAAACTCCTTGTTGATAGGTCCCATATCCTATGCAGGATGGAAAAAAGGATGAAATCAGGTTCCCTCTAAAGAACTGAGAAAGGAGTTGTTATCATGATAACTTTATGATATAATTAAAAGGAATTGTAAGCTGTTTATGATGAGATTTGTAGTTTCATGTGCAATCATCCTTGTTTTATTTCATAAGTTAAAAGTAAAAGAAAATAAAATAATTTTAAAGAAAGGATACAGTTCAGAAGCCACATCCTTCTTATGGAAAGCCATCTCTGATCCTCCTAGTTTTTGGTGCTCTTCTGGTCTTGCTTCCCTCCCTTCCCCACCAATATTTTGTATTTACTTTATTTTTTTGGATGTTTTTTCTTTAATTTATTTACCTATTGCTAAAATATTCTTGTTGTAAGAGTAAGCATAATACTCCCTCCCCCCCACAAAAATATAAAACTTCATGAGAAATAAAGTAAAAGAAAGAGAAAAAAATGTGTTTCAGTCTGTGTTCTGATACCATCAACTCTATCTCAGGTGGATCACATTCTTTATCCTAAGTCCGTCAGTGAAGTTACTTCCATATTTTTCCAGTTGCTGTTGCTGATTGTAATTCCCTCCATCCATTCCTCCCACTACCATTTATTATATTTTCTCTCTACTTTCACTCTGTCCCTTTTCAAAAGTGTGCTGTGGGGCAGCTGAGTGGCACAGCAGACAGAACACTGGCCCTGGGGCCAAGAGGCCCCAAGCCTACATCCCACCCCAGAGACCCAGCAACTACTCTGCTCTGTGGTCCTGGTCAGGCCACCCAATCTCACCACCTTCTTGAAAAGTAAAAAAAAGAAAATGTGTTATATCTGACTATCCTCTCCTATGATCTAACCTCTCCTCTATTACCCACATCCCCCCACCCCTCCCCCAGTCCCCCTTTTCTCCTTTTTTCTTCTAGATTTTTATAACCTATTGAGTGTATATGCTGTTTCCTCTCTGAGCCATTTCCTATGAGAATGAAGGCTCCTTCATTATCCTTCCTTTTCCTCCCCTTCCATACCATTGCAAAAGCTATTTCTTGACTCTTACATAAAATATTTTAGCCTACTCTACCTCTCCTTTTTCTTACTCCCAGTACATTTTGTTTTCACCCATTGATTCCATTATTACAATATATTATACCTTAAAATTCAGCTCTCTTCTGTGCCTTATCTATAAAAGCTCCTACCTGATTTATTAAATGAGAAGGTTCATATGAGTATTATCAGTATCATCTTTCCATGCAAGAATACATGCAGTTCATCATCAAGTCCCTCATAATTTACCCTTCTCATCTACCCTCTAGACTATGCTTCACCTGAATCCTGTACTTGAAGATCAAACTTTCTATTCAGCTCTGACTACTTCAACAGGAACATTTGAAATTCCCCTGTTAAACTGAAAGTCAATCTTTTCCCTTGGAAGAAGATGTTCAGTTGTTTTTTAGAAAGATTTTATTTATTTGAGTTTTACAATTTTCCCCCATTCTTGCTTCCCTCCCCCAACCCCCACAGAAGGCATTTTGTTAGTCTTTACATTGTTTCTGTGGTATAAATTGATCTCAGTTGAATGTGATGAGAGAGAAATCATATCCTTAAGGAAGAAAAATAAAGTATAAGAGATAGCAAAATTACCTAATAAGATAACAGTTTTTTTTCCCTAAATTGAAAGTAATAGTCTTTGGTCTTTGTTCAAACTCCACAATTCTTTCTCTGGATGCATGTGATATTCTCCGTTGCAGACAGCACCAAATTGTCCCTGATTGTTGCACTGATGGAATGAACAAGTCCATCAAGGTTGATCATCACCCCTATGTTGCTGTTACGGTGTACAGTGTTTTTCTGGTTCTGTTCATCTCACTCAGCATCAGTTCATGCAAATCCTTCCAGGATTTCCTGAATTCCCATAATTCCCGGTTTCTAACAGAACAGGAGTGTTCCATGACATACATATACCACAGTTTGTTAATCCATTTCCCCAACTGAAAGACATTCACTTAATTTCCAATTCTTTGGCACCACAAACAGGGCTGCTATGAATATTTTTGTACAAGTGATGTTTTTACCCTTTTTCATCATCTCTTTAGGGTATAGACCCAGTAGTGGTATTGCTGGGTCAAAGGGTAGTCACATTTTTGTTGTCCTTTGAGCATAATCTCAAATTGCTGTCCAGAAAGGTTGAATGAGTTCACAGCTCCACCAAAAATGTATTAGTGTCCCAGATTTCCCACATCCTTTCCAACATTGATCATTGTCCTTTCTGGTCATATTGGCCAGTCTGAGAGGTGTGAGGTGGAATCTCAGTGATGCTTTAATTTGCATTTCTCTAATAAGTAATGATTTAGTGCAATTTTTCATATGATTATTGATTGCTTTGATTTCCTCAGCTATAAATGAGGATGTTCAGTTTTGTTGGGTAGTTAATCCTCGTTTGCATTCCAATCTCTTTTGCCTTCCAGAATATTATATTCCAAGCCCTACGAGCCCTTAATGTGGATGTTGCTAAGTCCTGTGTGATCCTGCCTGTAGCTCCATGATATTTGAATTGTGTCCTTCTGGATGCTTGTAATATTTTTTCTGACTTGGGAGTTCTGGAACTTGGCTGTAATATTCCTGGGTTTGTTGGGGGCTTTTTGGGCTCTCCTTCAATAGAAGATTGGTGGATTCTCTCAACTTCTATTTTATCCTCTGTTTCTAGGATATCAGGGCAACTTTCCTGTAAAAATTCTTTAAAAATGAGGTCCAGACTCTTCCTGATCATGACTTTCAGGTAGACCAATAATTTTAAAATTATCTCTTCTGGATCTTTTTTTCCCAGATCAGTTGTTTTTTCAGTGGGATTATTTCACATTTTCTTCTATTTTTCATTCTTTTGGTGTTGAATTATTGTGCCTTTATTTCTCTCAAAGTCATCAGCTTCCTTTAGCTCCATTCTACATTTGAAAGATTTGTTTTCCTCAGAGAACTTTCTTATGCCTTTTCCATTTGGCCAGTTCTGCTTTTTTAAAGCATTCTTCTCCTCATTGTTTTTGAACTGTTTTATCCATTTGACCTAAACTGGTTTTTAATATGGTATTTTCTTCAGCACTTTTTTTGCATCTCCTTGACTAAGTTGCTGCCTTTATTTTCATGTTTTTCCTGCATCTCTCTCATTTCTATTCCCAATTTTTCCTCTACCTCCCTTACTTGATTTTCATAATCTTTTTTGAGCTCTAAAATAGCCTGAGTCCAACTTCTATATTTCTTGGAGGCTTTAGATGCAGAAGCTTGGACTTTCTTATCTTCAGAGTCTGTGTTTTGGTCCTCCATGGGACCAGAGTAATTGTCTATGGTCAGGTTCCTTTCTTCTATTTATTCATTTCCCCAATATGTGCCTGGTTTGGGGGTGCTTCCTGAGCTTGTGCATAGTATTGGTATACCCTGAAAGGACCTCAGTTCCTTCAAGGTCTCATGGGAGGCTCTGACTGCTCTCCTGGCCTGTGTTTGGGTCTGTGGATGACTGCAAGCTCATCCCTCTCCAGGGGCTGTGAGGAGGGTCACTGTTCTCTGGGGGGCCCAGACTGAGACCAGGGTCTGAATATGGTCAAACCCTAGAGTCCTATTCCAGGGACAGAGGACAGACTTCCACAGTCTTCCTCCACTCCCTTACCTTCCATGGGCTAAGCCTCAGGGAACAACTGCTGGGTGTCTCCCTGCTCGGTGGCTCCACAGGTCTGCTTCCATTTCCTGGGATCTGGGCAGCATTGAGTGCTGGGCTGTACTGAGGATGGTCATGCTGGCGTGGGTTTTGCACTCACTCTGACAGAGGTCTCCCTGCTGATCTTTCAAGTTGTTATTGGTGCTCCATGGAGTGGCAGGCCAGGAAACTGCTTTTGCTCCCAAGAGCCAGGGCTCCCAAGGACCCAGGTCCTGGAAGGCTTCAAGGTCCTGGAAGGCTGAAGCTCCTTTGCTCTGGTGTGCTGCCACCTCCTCCAACCCCATGGAACAGAGCCTTCCCATTATTTTTCAGGTTGCTTTCAGCTGGAGAATTGCCTCACTGGACCTTTCTGTGGGTTCTATCTCTCAAAAATTTGGTTAGAGTCATAATTTCAAGGTTTTTGAAATATTTTAGAGAGAACTCCTAAAAAAGGCTGTTCTCCTGCTGTCATCTTGGCTCCATCTTTATATTTTCTTTACATAGGCATTGCATTTATTTATTTAGGAAGACATTGCATCTCTACAATTGAATGCAAACTCACTGAGGGCAAAGACTGTGTTGTTTTGCCACTGTATTTCCTGTATTTAGCTTAGTACTTTTCTCATTTTTTGGAGGGAATGTTGTTTCATCTGTGTAAGAAATCTTTATCAATGAAAAGGGAGCTGGCTGCAATTTAAGAGACTTAAGAGAGTTGTCAGGGTGGGTGGTGGGGAGAGACTGCAGTAGTAATGAGAGCCTAAAGTATCTTGCTTGGAATTACACAGTCAATAGATTTCAATGCAAGATTTAAATCCAATTCATCCTAACTCCAGTGGCAACCCTTTAATCCAGGGTTTCTTTATATGGGGTCCATGAATTCCCATGATATCCCTGAATAGGTTTCAAGGTGTTAGTGAACCTGGATGAACAACCTTATTTTCATTAACAAAAACATATTTTTTCTTTCAACTTGGCAAGCAGCAAATATTATTCTGAGGAGCCCATAGATACTCCCAAATTACATAAGGGGGTTATATCACACAAAAAAGTTAAAAATGCTCTATTCTATCCTTTATTCCAAGCTTTTTTAGATAGTAGGAGTTTAATAAAGGCTTGTTGAAATGGATAGAATGTATTCCCTGAAGTTCCTGGAACCATTCAGCTCACAGAGTAAATCTAAATAAAGATTTGCTGGTTGGTTGTAGAAACTGGTTGATTTGAGGGATATAGTGGAGTCTCAAGAGATGCTAACCATGACAGAGCTCCAGCCCTGATGAGGCAGAGTGGATTTAGCTGAGAGAATGAAGGGCAGAAGAAAAAAAAAAACAAAACAAGAGAAGAGCCAGCCTAAACATCCAAAAGGAGCAGAAAAAGATGAGTCCAAGGAGAAATAGAAATTGCTGGGACACGTGATCTTAAGCAAACAAATAGGTCCAATGAGAAAGATTTTTGTCTTTTCTGCCATGTAACAGCTAATAATGTATGTCCCTTTGGATCAATTTCAATTTTCCTGTAACTGAATTTATGTTGCCTTTCTTATCAGATTCTGATATGAGATTTCACTTATGATTTATCTTTTTAGTTTTATAGCTATATAGAATTTATTTTTTCTTTCAAACTATTTTATCTTGTTTTACATTGCTTTAGTTTCTCCTATATTCTTCTCCCAACCCCTTATATTAGTTTTTAAAGAGCTGTCTCTTATAATGAAGAATTTTTTAAAGAAGAAAAAATCAGTAAAAACAATCACATTGAAAAAAATGTGATGCAATTTCATATTATTGACTGTCAAATCTTCAGATGAATGGGGAGAAACATTTTCTTATGTCTTATATTTGGAACTAACTTTGGGCTACATAACTTTGCCACATTGAGTTGTAATCCTTTTGTTCTTATTGCTCTTTCTATTTACATTCTTGTAGTTATTTTCTATATTGTTTTGCTGCCTCTCCTTGCTTTACTTTGAAAGAGTTTTTCCACTTCTCTCTGTATTCGTCATGTTCACTGACAGCATAGTAACATTCTAATACAGCCAAGTACCTCATTTCTCTTATTAATAATTTAGAGCAATCTTTCATGTGGTTGTGAATAATAGGCAATTATTCTTTTGAGAACCATTTATTCAAATCTTTTGATCTATTGGAATATGACTATTAGATTTACACATATTTATTGTTTATTTATCTTAGATATCAAATCCTTAGAGAAATTTGACATAGTTGTTGTTTCCTATTTGATCATTTTCCTTCTTATTCTAGGTACATTAATTTTGTTTGGGCATAATCTTACATGATATTTCACATGAAAGTCAAAGGAAGAATTCACACTATATCTCACCTGGGAAAGTGTTTTTGTTTGATTTTTTTAGTAAACCAAGGAAATTCATAAGTTATAGACAGAAAGGTCTTCAGAAATCACTTTCATTTTACAGATGGAAAAAATTCAGGCCCAGAGAGTTTAGTGTTTTGCTTGAGGTTATATAGTGGCAAAACCAGTATTTGAACCCAGATTCTGTGAATCTAAGTCAATTGTACCAGACCATACATTTAGAATAAATTGAAATTTACTTGTTTTCAGACACATAGAATTTGATATAGCCTCAGTTTAAATTTTTTTTAAAACTACATTGTTTTTATTGTTGTCACATTCATTTCCAAATATATCCCTCTACCCCTTTACCCATACAGTTATCTCTGATAACAAAGATTTAAAAAAAGAAATAAAACAGCAATTGATAGAAACTAACCAACACATTAATTGTGTTCAGTTATATGTTATTTATATTCTATACCTGAAGTCTCCCATCTTTGCAGTATAAGGAGAAAGGTCCATTTTCTCAGCAATTCTTTGAGTCTAAACTTAGTTAATCAATATTAAAGAACATTCAGTTTTGTTTTATACTCTCCCTTCATGTTTTTGTAATTATTGTGTATATTTTTCTTCTGGCTTGATTTATATAAATCTGTATCATTTTATGTAAATATTTCTTTGTATCCCTAAAGCATTATCATTTCTTATAGTAAAGTGATATTCCATTATATTAAGGTAATTATACTGTATGGTATATTTAAACATTCTCCAAATGATTGACTTCTACTTTCCCAACCCCTTTCTCCCACCCTTATCCAGTTCCCTGCTACCACAAGAAGTGCTATGAGTATCTTGGCATATCTTTATACATTTGACCTCCTGGGGTTATAAAATTAGTGGGTCAAAGGATTTGGATTTGCTATTAATTCTTTTAGTAAAATTTCACATGTCTATTCTAAATGATCTACTAACAAAGTATTAGTGAGCCTATTTTTCTGCATTTCCCTCATCAATGATTATTTGCAACTCTTTTTATCTTTGCCAATTTTCTAGATGTCAAATAAAACTTCAGATGTATTTTAATTTTAATTTTAATTTTTATTCTTATTTGTGATATGGAGTAATGTTTCCTAAGGTTTCTGATAACGTGCATTTTTTTTGAGAACTGCTTGCTCATTCACTTTAACCATGTACCAACTGAGTAACTCTCAGTCTTTATATGTTTATGCTTATTTTCTCTATATCTTGGCAATCAGACTCTTTTTCAGAGATATTTGAAACAAATTTTCCCAAATTTATAATTTCCTTTCTTATCCTAGCAAGATTATTTTTGTTCATTCAAAAGTCTTTTGATTTCATATGGATGGACTTATTTTATCTTTTGTGATCATGTCTATCCCTTGATTATGAATTCCTTCACTTGTCATGGTTTTAAAATATGCAGGTTTATAACCATTTTGAGATTATTGTGATTATGTTATATAAGATGGTGGTCTAAATCAGGTGTTCTTAACCTTTTTATGTGTGCATACCATGTGTGTGTGTGTGTGTGTGTGTGTGTGTGTGTGTGTGTGCTCATGCATGTGTGCCATGTACTCTTTTGGCAATCAGGTGGAGTCTATGGTCCCATTCTCAGAACAATGCTTTTAAAGGAATAAAATACATAAATTACCAAAGAAATCAATTATAATGAAATGTAGTTATCAAAAAAAGTTTTTTAGAGTTCATGGATCTAAATTTAGAATACCTGGTCTAATCTAATTTCTGTCAAATTGTTTTTCAGTTTTTATGGAAGATCTTGGAAAATATAATTTTTCCCTAAGTAATTTATATTTTAGTATTTATTAAACACAGTTTTAATGAGTTTAAGTATTTCTGATTTCTTGCTTTTCTAATCTTTCTCTTATCGACTTTCCTATTTTAACCCACACCAAATACTTCTGATGATTGTTATTAATATAATTTGAAATTTGCAAGTATAATTTTTCATTCATTCTTATTTTTCATTATTTCCCTTGAATTTGATATCTTTTTCTTCCTCACATTTAATCTTAGTTTGTTTAGTCTTTAAAACACCTTCTTGCCAATTTGATTAATATAGCACTAAATCTGTAAACCAGCTTAGATAGTATCACCATTTGTGTTATATTGGCACAATGTAACCATGATCATGAATATCCCTACAATTTTGAAAGCATCTTAAAGATTTTCTTTTCCATTACATGGAAAACAGTTTTCTTTATTTCTTTAAAGAATGTTTTGTAAATGCATTTCTAAAAATCTTTAGCATATTACCATATTTTATGGCTATTCTGAATAGAATTTTAAAATTCCCCCTAGGTGAATGTGATTGTTATATGATTTTTGAATTTAATTTGCATCTTACTATTTTATTATAGAAATTGTATCAGTTTCTTTACTGATTCTTTGAGATTTTCCAAGTAAACTCCTAGTTCATGTGCATATAGGACAAATTTTTGGCACTACTTTGTTAGTGTCTATACTTTTAATTTTCTTCTCTTTTATTATTGAATTATATTAAAGAATAATTGAGAACAAGACATAATTTCATTAATTTTCTATTTATTGAGAAAGATTATAGTGTTTCTCTTTTATTTCTTCTTCAAGGTAACATTGACCCATTTAGTTAATATATGATTTGGAGGTTAACACAACAGGACCATATTGCTTTAAAGAACTTAATTACTATTTCCATTCTTTGGATAAAAGTAAAATGAAATATAATATTATTGTAGTATATTTACACAAACATCCATCTATTCATCCATCCACTCATCTAGCTATTGTTCAAACTCAGAATTTTAGTTATGTGGAGATTTTCCAGTTTGGAAACTTCTGCCAATGTAGATTGGCAACACATCTACTCAGAAAGTTGTTTAGGGGATTGAAATTCCTTACCTTTTACTGTAGTGATACAGTACCACATACCTCACTGCTCTGTAAACCTGTATATAATAGTTGCTTGATAAAGGCTGTTTTTTCCTGGGAGTGCCTGAAATGCAAGATAGTTATTCACCAATTAGAGTTATAATGACATTTTCTGTGCTACTATTAGAACTTTAAGGATTCTCTCACTTGGTTAAGTTGGGCTTATGCTGACCATATAATGGAAATGGTTTCTTCACCAATAGCATATATCCAATGGGCTCATTGCCACATCAGTTTTTTGTTTGTTTGTTTGTTTGCAATAGAGAGGGGAAAATGCAAGAAAAAGTGAATGTGCTCGAGAGAAATAGTTGGAAATAGTACCTTTTAACCTTGGAGGAACTCCACATTTCTCTTTCACTTTAAAAATTTCTTATAAAAATTTAACAATTTAAAAAATTATAAACTGACTGTTTTCTGCAGTCAGTTCACCTTTGCTGAATTTCCCTCTGAACTCAGAGAATAGTGGGCAATATCTTATTTTACTTCCATGTTTAACTGATAAAAAAGTTGAATTAAGCTTCTTTTCTCACCATCACTGCACAAATTCCTCACTCAAATACAGTTCATGTGCTTGTCATGGTGTCACCCCCCCCCCCCCCCAATGTGGTCTTCTTTAAAAATGAAGGACAAAAAGAATTATTATAAGATGACACATTTATAATTATACACACATATAGGCACACACTGATATTTAAAATACATTGAGGTAGTCCTTAATGATTTAGCAAGATATGAATTTTTTTTAATATTCTCTGACTTTCTCTTTCTGCAAAATTGCTTCTCTTTAGTGACTGAATCTTCTGCTTATTGTTATGCTCCTCCCTGATAGCTATCCCTCCAGAAAACAACTAACCTCTAAGCTGGAAAACAAGTTATTTAAGGTTCTTTGTGAGGCTAAATCAGTTTATTTAAACATTGCCTCCAAGGTCTTCTTTTTTACTTTAGCCCTACAACTTGCAAACGATGACCCCAAACTACTATCAAAATTAGAAAAGATTTCAACTTTCCCAAAAGTTGTCTGCTTGAAAGTTGGTGTGTGTGTGTGTGTGTGTGTGTGTGTGCTGTTAGTCATTTTGCTTGTCCCTTTCTATATTGAGACCTGAAACAGAAATATTAGAACATAAATAACATTTCCCTTTGTGAAATTATTTTGTTCAACTACAGGGAAAGGTTACTTGTAGGTAATTTCTGTTGACCTCCCTGATGATTAGGATTCTTTCAGATACTTTTCTGAGGCAGATCTGGTTTCAAACACTGGAAATTCTTAAGCACTAGTTATAAATGGTTAAGTTAATTGGATTGAAGAAAAAGAGAGCAAAATACTTTTCTTAAGGAGAATTTGCATGGTGGATCTCAAGAGATTTTGAGAGTTCTTTTTAATCATTCTTTGAATATTCTCTCTAAAAAGGAAGAAGGATCAGCTGATGACATTGACTTGCTAAATAAGTCTGAATAAACAATAATAAGATCACAAATGGGATACCAAAATCTTTTTTGCAGATTACATTGCTTTTAGAGGTCCTTGAAAAGACTAAGAAGAAGAGGAAATGAAAACATATTAACAGATTTTTAATTTCTATCAATCCCTTTTATTTTGTATTTTTTAAAATGTCGAGTAATGTCAACTATTAAGCAGCTATGTGACCTTGAGCAATTACTTTCACTTCCCTCATTGTTCTCTTCTGTAAAATGATTGGATTGGACTAGATTGGGAAGATCCCTTTCAGAGCTAACCTTTTGTGAAACTACCATTTCTAATTTCTCCTAAAACTCTAAAAAAAATATTTTGGTATGAGTAAGATACTCTGGCATCATAATAAAGACAGAAATAATAAGTAAACAATAGAACCATAGATTTAAAATGGGAAGGCATTTTAAAGGGTTATCTAGTCCAACCCCTTCTTTTTATAAAAGAAACTTAGGCCCAGAAAGCTGAGGTGACTTGCTCAGTATGGCAAAGATAGTAGTTAACAGAAGCAAGGTTTGAATTCAGATCCTTTATCTTCAGATCTTGTGCTCTTTCTGCTTTACATTCTTTCTCCCAGAGATATGTTATTTTTTTTAAAAATCAGACATTTTCAAGACACACACAAATTCAAGTTTCAAAGTGGAGCTCATTTTCTTACCTTTTATCCAATTTCCCTGTTTCTACTGAAGTTAGCACCATCTTTCAAAATCATTTGAATTCACACTCTTAGAGTTATTTTTCATTTCCCCCTTTCTGTCACCTCCTCCATCTGTTCAGTTGCTAAGTCTTGTTGATTCTATCTCCATAACATCGCTTGCCTTCTTTTTGACCACAGATTATAGTTTAGTTCATTATTTCTTCTTGGATTGCTATAATAATCTCTTAATTATTCACTCTTGTTTCTAGATTTCAATTTTCCAAAGCATCTTTTTCCCAACTTCCAAAATAATTTGTCTGCAACATAACTGAACTTTTTATTTCCCTGCTCAAGAATCATACATGGCTGATTATTTCCTCTATTGTACGGCATACTATAAACTTCTCAGCTTGGTAATTTCCCTTCACAATCTGTCCTTAGTCTGCCTTTCTTCATCTTATTACACATAACTCCTCTTTATATATTTTGTTTTCTAGCCAGATTAACCAATTTATTTCCTGATTTCATCATTCTGTCTCCTCCTTTACCTAGGTTATTCTCCTTTCTGGAACTACTCTTTTCCTCACTCATGTCTCTTAGAATCCTTAATTTCCTTCAAGATTCAGTTTTTGTCATTTAAAGGAAAATTGTTCTTCATTCTTCCCTCAAATTATCTTGTATTCACTTGCTTTTTTTTACATGCTGTATCCTGGAGCAGACTATAAGTTCCTTGAAAGCAGGAACTTTTCATTTTTGGTTGTATCATTGTGCTTGGTGAATAGGTTTGCATATAGTAAGTACTTGCTATGTTCATGAATTGAAATAAAATTATTTTGTAAGGTTCCAGGGATTCACAATCCCTAACCCAGAACAAGCTTGTAGGATACAATAATATATTTACAGTCAAGAATGATTCAAGGAAGAGTGTGATCAGGGCAAAGTACTGTAGGAAAGGGAGCTATCATCAATTCATTGCTAAATGGGAAAGGTGGTGCCTGGGTTTGACCTTGAAAGAAGACATGGATTTCATTTGGCAGAGAGGAGGAAGGAGGAAGGGAATTTCAAGCAGAGGGGACCACCTGCACAAATGGCCTGAGGCAGGAGAGGGGAAGATGAGATGGGAAACAAACTAGCTGTGTCATTTTATTGGAACATCCTGGAAGTACATGAAGGGGAGTGATATGAGATAAGGATAGAATGGTAAGTTGGAACCAGATTGTGGGCAGACTTAAATACTACTAAATCTTTAAATACTAAATCTTTATTTATATTAAAATGTTCTACTTAAGGAAAATTTGAAGGAAGTTAATAAAATCACTAATAGTTTGCTAAAGTGGGTAGTTATCATGATAGGAGAAATGGTTATTACACTGCTGCATAGAGTAGAAAACCAAGATTTAAATGTTGAAGTGCTTCTCATTTACATCTCAAGCTATATCACTTCTTAATAGCAGCCTAGAGAATAGCTACATCTGTCAAGGTCATTCTAATGAGTGGAAATACATATACATTTTTTCCCTTGGAGACTATGTACTTTATTCAGAAAGCAAGCCTCCATTCTCTTCTTCCTCTTTCTACTCTCCTCCCTAACATACACAAAGTTAACTTTTCAAGTTATAAGTGGTTGACACTTATTTATCACTTTAATGTTTGCAGAATTCTTTACATATCTCATTTGTGTCTCGAATTGATTCTATGGGATAGATGTGATTACACCCATGTTTTTAATACATGAGCAAATATGTGTGTTAAACATGTTTCTACATTAGTCATGTGAAAGAAACAGATCAAAAAGGAAAGGCAATGAAAAAAAACTAGTATGCTTCGATCTGCATTCAGATTCCATAATTCATTCTCTTCATGTGAACAGCATTTTCTGTCATGATTCTTTTGGAATTGGTTTGAATCATTGCATTGCTGAGAAGAGCCAAGTCAATCATAATTCATCACCACAAAATGTTGCTATTACTATATACAATGTTCTCCTGGTTCTGCTCACTTCATTCAACATTAATTCATTTAAGTCTTCCCAGGTTTTTCTTAAATCTGCCAGCTCATTATTTCATATTATATCATAGTATTTCATTTCATTCAAATACCATGACTTCAGTCATTCCCAAATGGTGGACATTCCCTCAATTTCCAGTTCTTTGTTTTTCCTTTTTTAACAATCTCTTTGGAAAACAGACTTAGTAGTGGTATTGCTGGATCAAGGGGTTTACCCAGTTTGATCACTCTTTAGGCATAGTTCCAAATTGCTCTCCAGAATGGGTGGATAACCAACCAACAATGTTTAGTGTCTTCATTTCCCCACATCTTCTCCAATATTTATCATTCTCCTTTTCTGTTATATTTGCCAATCTGATAGTGAGGTGGTATCTCAGAACTCTTTTAATGTGTAGTTCAATAGTTATTTAGAGCATTTTTTCATATTACTATAGATAGCTTTAATGATTATATCAAATATTGCCAATGAGAAAGAAACTGATACCCAGAAAAATTAAGTAGAAATGAACAAAAGTAAAAATATTTCATAAATGCTTACTACATGCAAATTTTGATCAGACCACTAATAAGTGTGTGAGGTGAAGTTCATTCCCAAGACTGCTTAATTCCAAGCCTTAGTACTCTTGTACTGCTTCACCTAGCCTTTCCTCTTCTGTAGTATTTCTAGTGGAATATTCATGCCAAAGAAATGTGGGATGATTATTGTTTAACACACACCAGCGAGCCTACTATTTTTTTTTCATTTCCAAATAACTTAGGATAGAATTTTATAGCAGAAAAGGTCATCTAACTCCATTCTTTCCACTTTCTGGATGAAGAAACTGAGGACCAAAAAAAATTTTGAATTGATAAAAGTCAGTAACATAGTTAGAGATATGCTCCAGGCTCTATCAACATTCTTTCTATTGTAACACACTTCACTCCCCATTCCTTTTCTCCTTTTACTAGTCTTTCTAGGCATAATTGTATTTACAAGTGTCTGCTCTAATTTTAACACTTCTTATAATGTGCAGTTCTTGGTACATAGAATCACATATGAAGCTTACAAAATCTTTTAAAATTTGCTTAAAAGAATCTCACTCATTTCTTTAAATATAACCCTCTCCCTTCTATTACACAAAGAGCAATTGTAACAAAGATTAAAAAAAGAAAGAGTAAAAAAACAGTTCAATATATCAATTGTGCAATACAATAATACATTAATTGTGCAATAGTTTATTCAGTATTCCACACCTATAGTCTCCTAAGGAGGGAGGTGAAGTGGGACTGGGGAGAAGAGAAGTATATTTTATCAACTCTTTCTGGGACAAAATGATTGTTATAACTGATTTTCTTTTACTTTTTTGTTGTTATTCATATCTTTTGCCATTGCACATAGAGCTTCCTTGGTTCTTTTTTTCTCCACTCCGCATTTTATTCATTTACAATTCTTTATATCCCTAATTTCTAATGGTATTATAATATTCAATTACATTACTGTACCATAATTTGTTTAACCATTCCCTAGTCAATGGGCATCTATTTTGTTTCTAGTTCTTTACTATCAAAACTGATGCTGTGAATCAAATAATGCCTTATATTTCTGAGAAAACATAGGACAACTCTACCATAATATTCAACATGAATACACTCACATATACCCTTAGATATAATATAAAAAATATTATATTGATGACCCTCTTGTTTTGCTGCTTCCCATTTTCAAGATTTTCTGATTTTTCTGGGATAGTCATGTAGATTTAAAAAGTGTTATTAATTGAAGGTAATTTAGTAAATAGCACACAACAACAAAAAAGATGTTGAACACAGTATACACATAACAGCTATTCACTGAATAGCATGAGGTAATATCCAATTCTCAAACATATTTTGTGGCACTTAGAGTCATCCATCTGATTTCAGTTCTGACATCTTTTTCTGAAGGATAGACTTGGATCTAGCTTGATTGGAAAATGGCCTGAAGCACTTCATTTGCTAATAATACAACAAGAAAATACTCATTTATTAATTTTCAAAACTATTTCCCACCATCACAAACTGAAACTGTGCAGTTATGTGTGTCTGAGTATCAAACTGACATTTATAGGGAGAATAGAAATCATTTCTCCTCTAATAGGAATTCTTTGGCAATGGCAGTCTCTATGCTAGATGAAGTATCTTGTTCCCCAATTTTATGTCTCTCTAGTGGTTGATATTGATACCTTAAGGGTGTTGACAATGTCCCTCCAGCATTCAATCTGTTCCTATAGTCTGAAGCATATTTGCCTGACAAGCATAGACATCAATTAAAGGCATAAAATAACTACTATTTCTGTTATAGTAAAGAGGTATGGCAGTGTGACTTTTTAAAGCAAAACTATATAAAATCAAGTTTTGGGGAAAAGAGCATATGAAATTTCCTGATTCATTCTCAATTTTCATAACTTGGAATTCTTATATTGAAATTCATTTCAATTCCCACTCTGTAGTTATTACATGCTAGGCATAGTACTGGACTCTGGAAACATTCAAAGCCAAAATAGTTCCTGCCCTCAAGGGGATTACAATATAAGTTTCTTCTATCTGGTTTTTTTTTAGTTTTTTTTTTTGCAAGGCAAATGGGGTAAAGTGGCTTGCCCAAGGCCACACAGCTAAGTAATTATTAAGTGTCTGAGACCGGATTTGAACCCAGGTACTCTTGACTTCAAGGCTGGTGCTTTATCCACTATGCCACCTAGCTACCCCACAATCTAAGTTTCTTAACCAAACTATTTGGAAGGAATACAGAGAGTTGGTATGATGATTTTTGACAGATTACCCTTTTAATGTTATTGGTAGAAAGAGCATTGGATTTTCAGTCAGAAGCCATGGGTTTAAATTCACTAAATGTACTTCATGCTTTCTCAGTTTCTATTCTTTATTGTTGTTCTTCGGCTGTTTCAATCATGTGTAACTCTTCAAGACCTCATTTGGGATTTTCTTGGCAAAGATATTGGAGTGATTTGACATTTCCTTCTCCAGCAGTTTATTTTACAGATGAGATATTGAAAGGCAAGCAGGCTTAAGTGACTTGCCCAGTGTATGAGGTCAGACATGATCTCAGGATCCAGGTCAGGTGCTCTATCTACTATGCTACCTTGCTATCCTATCGATAAGTTGGAGACCTTAAATATGGATCAGGACAAATGGAGATGGTCGTAGATGCAAGACAATCAGATTTATGTGACTTACCTAAGGTCACACAGTATCAAATGTCTGAGGTGGGATTTGAACTCAGATCCTCCCAACTCCAAGGCTGGTGCTTTGCCCATGCATTACCTAGTTACCCCTCCTAAAGGACTGGTTAACCTACCTATAAAGGACTAGTTACCCAATGTTTTCTAAAGCAGGCAGTTATTTGGAATTGTGGCTATTTTGATTTTTAAATGAATGTGATAATCTTACAATTTTCAGAGTTTTAAAAATTTTCATTTTCTAAAAGAATACCAATGGTCATGCAAGTTTCTGATTTAACTTATGTTAATTTCTTTGTAATGGATTACTATGGTGAGCTTTCAATAGAAAAGCAAGCAATGCTTTAAAATATTATGACAAATAACTTGGACTAGTATTGAGAAATATTTGCTAAGCATTATCATACTGGATTAGTTCTATAGTTAATTCTGAATGAGTCAGAATCATGGTTTCATGGACTCAGAGACAGAAGAAACTTCAGAAGATAATCATCATTATAATGTATTTGTCCAGTAAATGGTTCTGGAAGTATAGCTACATGGCACAGTGGATAGAGCATCTGCCCTACAGTCAGGAGGACCTGAGTTCAAATCTAATATCAGATACTTAACTCTATTGCCTTGCAAAAAACAAAAAAAAAGGTGCTTGATGAGGAAAAAGTGCTTTGCCTTTTTTGTCAGGAGACTTAAATCCTCAACCTGACTCTGCCTCTTGTCTAAACTGTGTAAAACTTATCCTTTGTGAACCCCAGTTTCCCCTCATATAAAGAAAAACATTAGTCATTGATTCCTTTTTAAGTTTCTTCCTACTCCAAGATTCCACGATTCTAAGTATTTTTTCATATTTACACACCAGTTCTGTTCCTGGGCCTGTGGTGTATAATGGCTGTACCTAGAAAGATGCAAAGCATGGGGCCACAACCATGTGTCCTAGGAGCAGGTGTTTGCCCATATGGCACTCTTGGATTAGCTGGTGCAGAAATTATCTAAACAGATGAAAGCAGAGGCTTATGGCTTTCCATAATCTTTCTAGAGATATTTTGAAGAATGGATGAGAAATTCAGCCCAAGACAGACCTAGAGCAAACTTGTCCAATGAGATCAGAATAGATGAGATGAACTTTGGAGGTCATTTCTAGCCTTATTATTTCTATGACTGGAGATTCAGAGAAAGTTCAGCAGGCAATTTAGGATTAGGACTGTGAATCATTCAATTTGAGCTGAAAGGGATCTGACTGGTTAGCTGGTCCAATCCCCTCACAGTATAAAAGAGAAATATTAGGGAAGGTAATAAGCATTTAATTTATCAAGCACTACTTTGCGCCAGACTTTTTACAAATATTATTTCATGTGGTCTTGGCAACAATAGATGCTATGAAGTAAATGCTATTATTTTCTTTTTTACAGTTCAGGAAACCAAGACAGATAACAATTTAATATGTGAGACCAAGTTTTCACTCATCTGAGTGACTTCCTGACTCCAGCAAGTGGTAGAGGACTGAACCTGAAGTCTGGAAGACTCATCTTGATGAGTTCAATTCCAGTCTCATACCTTTACTAGCTGTAAGACCCTGGGCAAGTCACTTAACCCTGTTTACCTCAGTTCCTCATTTGTAAAAAGAACTGGAGAAGGAAATGGCAAACCAGTCCAGTATCTCTACCAAGAAAACTCCAAATGTGGTCACAGAGAGTCAGGCATGACTAAGTAACAGCTTCCTCACTCTATAGCAACTATTCTTCCACTATGCCATCAAGCTGCTCAATGACTTGCCTAAAATCACTCACCTCATCAAAGTCAGAGCCAGGATAAGAACTTTTGTTCAATAGCAGTTTGCAATGACTAATATGAAAATATTTTACATGATTGCACATCTAACCTATATCTGATTACTTATTGTCTCAGGGAAGGGGGAGGGGAGAGGAGGAAAGAGAGAATTTTTAAACTTTTTAAAACTTTTAAAATTGTTAAAATTGTTTTAATCTGTAATTGGGGGAAAATAAAATATATATTAAAATAGTGTTTTGCTTTTAATAGGTAATTTGAATGTGCTGTGGACTTTTACAAATTAAGCCAGTTCTAGATAACAAACTATTTATTACCTTTGCTAGTTTTATAAATGGACTTTGCCTTTTCTGTGCTTCTCTACACTGTGTAACTTCCTGATAAGAATCAGTACCCATCCTGTAATATTTTTTACATGATATGTTATTGCCCAATTTTGTTATTTCACATGGTCATCAGCAAATATTTATTGAGGAATTTTGATGAACAAAGTACTTCTTGGTGGGGGGTGAGGTGGGGATGTTGTTTGTTCTTTCCAGAATGTAAGAACCTTGAATGTACCAATGTTTCTTCTTTGTTCTACATTCCTTCCCACAGTTTTATCTCATCACTCCAACATAATAAGGCTTTAATACAGCATTGTGCATTGTTCATAACAAATACTCCATAAATGCCTTTATTACTTTCTGAAAGATGAAGGAGAAAGGATCTAATTCTTTCTGTTTTTCTGTAAATCATTTATGTGGTACATTTCTTCAGTACACCCTTGCAGAAACCAGGGTGGATGATTGAATATTTTTGCCCAAATTTATTATGATGACTCTAGATTCAGAATATGCATTATCACAAACTTCCCAGGTCAGAATAGAGTCTTTGAACTGTGAAAAAATGTGTGATAGAAGCATGGGAATATATCAAGCGGTATTCTTTTTGTCCTCTTGAGCTATAGGGGATATACTGTAAGGAAAACAGGATGGCACAAAGTTAAGAATGACCTTCAGTGTGAAGGAAGATGAAAAGGAAAACACAGTTAGGGACAATGAGAACAGAGAGCTAGGCAATAGGAACAAGTAGAGAGGGTCAACTTTTCATTTTTCTCATAGAAACATAAATTTGGAATTAAAAGTGACCTTAAACAATTAGTTCAACCCTCCATAGATGAATAAATGGAGACCCAGAGAGTTGGAATGACTTGTTCAAAGTCACACAGTTAATAATAGAACCAGGGATCAAACCTGATCAAATCTGATTTTGCTTTTAGCAAAGATTTTTATTACTTTTTAAAGCAGAGGTTTTCAACTTGGGATCTATGAACTTTTTAAAAAAATTATTATAATTATATTCCAGTATAATTGGTTTCCTTTGTATTTTATTCATTTAAAAACATTATTTTGAAAAGCAATTTATAGGCTTAACCAGACTGCCAAAACATTCTGTGGCATAAATGTGGCTTTAATGATAATGATTTCTTTCCCAGTATCCCACCTTTCTCTTCCTTCTGTTTTTATTCATGCTAGTCTCAGATTAGCAGAATGCACCTTCCTTCATTCCTTGAACATTTTGCCTATTAAAAACTTTCCTATACTCCTTAGTCAGCTTGAGTAACCTCCTTTTCATGAAACTTTTCTAAATTTCTCAATTGAAAGTCATCTTTCATAGTCTTTTTTTAAAAAAACCTCTCCTTTCTACTTATAATCTAACTTGAAGTATACTAATTTAAAGTATCAGTCTTATTTCCCTATCTAAATTGTAAGCTCCTCAAGGTTAGGGGTCTTATTTTAACTCTCCCTACCCCAACACCTAGCATATATTATAGGTACTTGAATGCTTGAATTAAATAAATGAATTAAATCAATCAACAAACCTTGAGGGAATAAGATTTTAACTAGTAGTACAGTTCAGGAATTAGAAAAAGACTATTTATGTCCATAGGCAGGAGATGAATATTTGACTTTGGACTGAGCTACTAATCTAGTTTGGCTGGAACTGAATGTGGAAGGAGGGAAGGTTTTTCAAAAATTAATTTTCCCAGACTATAGCAGAAAAATATGAAGAATATAATTCTAGTTGCATGTTGCACAGTTTAACTTTGAGGTAACAAGGAACCAATGACTAAATTTTGTCTGGGTCTTTGCCATCCATTTTATTTAATCCTTTTGGGAAGTTAAAAGAATTAGTGGAAGTTGGAGATAGGAAGGCTGTATATTTCCTTGCTTGTCACAGAATACTACATTCTTCTTTTGCTTAGTTAGAGAAGGGGAATCCTTTTGGACAAATTTAGTCAAGAAAACATAATTTGACAGGGTTCAGTTTCAAGAATTATGTAATTTTAAGATTCTGTGAAGGATGAGATTGTTTTTTGAAAGAATTGAAGAAAACCTAGTGAGAGAAGTTTTAAGAATTAACTGCTTGACCCAGGCTTTAAAAAAAAATCTTCTTTAAGGGTGGGTTGTATGTATGATGTGGTTGATTTAATCCAAAGGTTAAAATAATAGGGAAAAGGACCCATTTGTACATAAATATAGCAGTTTTTCATCTGGTGTCAAAGAATTAGAAATTGAGGAGATGTCCAACAATTGAGAAATTACAGAACAAGTTGTGGTTTTAGTGGAACACTATGGTGCTATAAGAAATGATTATCAGACTGATTTCAGAAAAATCTGGAAAGATTTACATGAACTGATGCAAAGTGAAATGAGCAGAGCCAGGAGAACATTGTTCACACCAGTAGCAATATTATATTATGATCATCATCTGTGAATGATTTATCTATTCTCAGCAATACATTGATCCAAGACAATGCCAAAGGACTCATAATGAAAAATGTTATTCACCTCCAGAGAAAAACTAATGGAGTCTGAATGCAGATCAAAGCATACTCTTTTCACTTTATTCTTTTTTTCATTTTCTTGTGGGTTTGTATTTTCTTTAACAATATAACTAATGGGGGGAAGAGAGTGGGCAATGCTCTGAGATTGTTGTGACTTTAGTCCGATGTAATCAGTAATGGAACAACTGAGTTCTGGTTCAAATCAATGTGTCAAGGAACATGGGAGTCACCATTAGGTGGCAGCCCAACATCTAACTATCTTTATCCTCCTGTTTCAGGGGTAGTGTAGCCAAGGTCAAAGAATGGTGACTGGATAACTAGGCAGTTTGAATTTATATGTTTTAGGAAACTAGATTTCAATGTCTGTGCTCACCTCACTCTCTCACCTGTTATCATGGGGTTTAATATTTTCCTTAGGCTTCTTCTTCTTCCTCCTCCTCCTCTTCCTCCTCCTCCTCCTCCTTCTTCTTTTTGGTGTCTACTCAATTCTGTTGTGTCCAACTTTTCTTAGCAAAGATGCTGGAACAGTTTACCATTTTCTTCTCCATCTTATTTTACTTTCCCAGGTTCACAGAGCAAATAAATATCTGAGATTGGTACATCTAACTGTCCCAGGCTTCTTTAATACTTTGAATTCATCACATAGAGGCCAACCAATGGTTTGTTCTAGGAGTCCTCTCTCTGCTCAGCTGGGTCAACAACAATATCTATGTGTCCTTATAATGTAGTCACCATGAAATTTTAGAGCTAGAAGCCAGACAGACACCTTAATTAATCCAGTAAACATTTATTAAGTAGCTTCATACAATTGAAAGAGCAATGGGTCTTTCAGACGACCTTGGTGCAAAACTTGCTTTTGACACTGCTTTTGTGACCTTGGATGAGTTACTTCAGTTTAGTTTCCTTAACTGTAAAATTAGGTTAAGTGAAGACTGGAAGGTATAAGAAATCTCTTCCAGCTCTGAATCAGTGGTTCTATAATCTCTACTATAATCTCTATAATCTGCAAGGGGACTAATTTGGGCAAAAATACAGAAATGAAATTGTTATTGCTCTCAAGGAGCTTACGTTTTATTGATATCTCAATGTCAGATCTTTTTTTGGAGGGGGGCAGTAGGGTTAAATAATTACCCAAGGTCACACAGCTAGTAAGTATCAAGTATTGAGGCTATTGGTAAATCACTTACTTTGTTTGCCTCAGTTTCTTCATCTGTAAAATGAGTTGTAGAAGGAAATAGCAAACCACTTCAGTATCTGGGATTCAGATTCAATATTGGGATTCAGAAAATCCCAAATGGGATCATAGAGACTCAGACACAACTAAAGTGACTCAACATCAACAACAACAACAGACATATTTACCAAGATGGCATAATAAAATAAATTGCCAAAACACTCTCTCCTACATTTTCTCCTACAAATATACATAGAATAGATGGGTAATTAGGTACACTTGTAAGGAACACAGGTAGTCAATTCAAGTCATATCTCTGGAATTCCAGAATCCTGATGTCCTTTTTTTTTTGTGATATTCTCATGCTTCCCCATCCCACCCCAAGTGAGCAATCTGGGAAGCTTCTCATCTGGGCTTTTTGACCCTGCTTCTCTTTGAAGCTTTCCTTCTAACTGACAGAACTCCTCTTTTGAATATCTAGTTGACTCTCTTCTTTGCTGCCAAGGGTCATTCTCCTTGGAGGTACTTCCACTGATAAACTCCTTGATTCTCTGTATTAATTTAGTCATTTTTGTCTCCTTACTTGTTGGGTTTAATTCTCCTTACATAACTGATACATACATAACTGGTTCCTTTCCCTTCTACCAAAACCCACTTTCCTTATAACTGCTATATTGATTCTCTACATTCCTTTCCAGGTATGTACTAGACAAGTAGCTTTGATGCAAAATTTCATGACTAATATTAAGGGGATAAAAGGAGAAGTATAATCTTCCTCCTGAGACCCTTTGGTAAAGCACAAGAAAAAATGCAAACTCTTAAGAGTTGAGGTCTTTCCTCATAAACTGATAGTGCTGTAGAATACCAAGTATCACCCTGAGCTATCCTGCCTTGACTATTTCCAGAACTGAAAACAATATCAAAAAAAATTCTTATTCTGAACTTCACTAGCACCAACAAACATGAATATTTTCAGAGACAAAGAAAAATAGAAAAAATATTGTCTGTGAAAGGATAGATCTCGATTACATGCAACTTTTTTTCAAGCTATGTAATCAATTTAATAGTTTCAAAACTGTTTCCTCCAGAATGTCTTTGTTTTTAAAAAATGTTTTAATCAAACTCTTTTCTTCTTTTGTTTTTGGGTCACAAACACTAGGAACTCCACATTTATAGAATAAGTGTTAGATTCCCTTCCTTTCTTAATTTTGTGAAGTTTATATAATATTGGAATCAATTATTCTTTGAATGTTTGATGGAATTTGCTTATAAATCCAGCTGGTCCTAGGATCTTTTGGAAGTTCATATTTTTGATTGTTCAATTTCATTTTCTGGTGTTGTATTATACTTAAATTTCTAGGTTTTTATTAATCTGATTAATATTTTTGTAAATGCACATTCATTCCATTTAAGTTATCATTTATTGGCATATAATTGAACAATATTGTTTCTCATCGTTTCCTTTAGTTCTTTTTATTTGTTATGAAATTTCCATTTTCTTTTTCATATTGGCAGTATAGTTTTCCTTTCCCCTTTAGCAAACAAACTGGTTTATGATTTATATATTTTATTAGGTTTAGAAAATATAAGTACTAGGTCTGGTCAATTCAGCAGTTGCTTTGCTTTTGCTTCCATTAGTCTTTTCTGATTTTTATAATTTTTATAATTTCTATGCTTTGTTGGAATTTTTGATTTTTCACTTTTCTTTTTCCTTTTTTAGTTGTTTGTATCAAGATTTATCAAGATCAATGTAACAAGAACAGTGATTTTGTCTTGCTTTTGTTTATGAAAGCATATATACATATTATATATCCACATATATGTATTTGTTTTTGTGTGTATGTATATTCTAAGGACCACTGTGACTATTCCAAGGGTTTTGATATGCTAATTGTAAATTATCTTTGAAGAAATTCTTATTTTCATGATTTGTTCTTTGAACTACCTCTTAAATATTTTTTTGCTTGTATTTTTATTCTTTGTTCAAAATAATTATAATTTAATTGCTTTGAGTCAATATAAGATATTTAATATTTCTGTCTTTTTATCTGCTCTAACACATGATCAATTTTTGCAAATGTGCTACATGCTTCTGAGAAATATGTATAATATTTTCTATTCTCATTTGGCAATCACAAGGGATGTTTCTTTTCTATTTTTTTCAAAATTCAAATTTATAATGTCTTTTCTATTGAAACATTATAAATTCTGATTTAGCTCCTATGACTCTGGATGAATCCTTTTATCTTTGAATTTTTTTCCCTAATCAATCTATTTTTGAATTCTTTTTTTAATCCATTCTGCTATTCACTTAATTTCAAAAATAAGTTAATCCTATTTATGTCCACAGTTAATAATTGTGAATTATCTTCCATTTTATTCCCTTGCATTTTTTTCTTTCTTTAACCATATCCCTTCTAAAAATAATTGTCCTTGCCTCACTATTTACAAAGAAAAAATGAGAGTAGTGTGATGATAACTAGTGGTCTGTAATTGAGAAGTACTTCTATTCTGCTGCTCCTTTTCTCTTGTTCTAGCTGATACCTTGATCATTTGTTTGTTACCCTTTCTCTTTTCCCCCTTTAATCATCATTCACAATTTCTCAAAGTTGAAACTTGTTTTTCTTGTGACTATTCTGTCCCTAACTCTTCTTACTCCTTCATACTGGATTTAATGTATAGCTACATCAAAATCTTAAAAGAAAATATGCATGTTCAACCTTCTTTTGTCTAGTTTAGATAAGAATAAGATGTAATTTGTGCTTAACCCCATTTGCCGTGCAAAAAATAATTTAAAAAAAGATGTAATTTGTGCTTCCTTCACCATTCCTCTATGTATAAAATATTCTTCTCAAGTTCCCCTATCATTTCTTCCTCTTTCCTTCATGTATTTCTCTTTCCTTAGGTTTTTCCTCCCTTTCAAGACTCACAAAACAAAGCAAGTCTTCTGTCTTAATTCGCTCTCTGGTCCTTGAATATATTGGAGTTCTTTACAGACAATTGTTTTATCACCTCCTTTTGCATCATCAGTATATAACGCCTCCTTATTGCACACATAAATTTACCACTGTAGCTTTTCTTGAATCCTGTGTTTAAATTTTCATATTTTTACTCAGTTTTTCTCTTTTCATCAGGAATTTTTGAAAGTCTTCCATGACATTAAAGGTCCTTTTTAATTCTGTATTATTAGTTTTGTAGACTATATTATTCTTGGTTGTAAACTTACTTATCTTATTATAGTAGTAACTATCAAATCTCATGTTATTTTGATTCTGCTTCTTTGCTACTTGGTCTCCTTTTTTTCTGGTTACTTGCAATTTTTCTTTGACCTGAAAGCTCTAAATTTCAGCAATATTATTTACTGCAAGTTTCCATCAATATTTTTAAAGAAATTGGCCAGTGGCTTATTTTCCTCCCACTTTACCCTTCTGTTTTAATAGATCTAGGGAATTTCCATTTATTATTTCTTAAAATAATAAGGTTTTTTTGTTTTGTTTAGGAGATTTCAAAATGTCATTTACTTATTTATTTTTGGTTATAACTTTCAGTGTCTTAAATTATTTTTCCTTGATCTATTTTCCAGATCAGTTCTTTTTAATAGTGTATATTTTACATTTTCTTTTGCTTTTTCAATCTTTGGATTTTGTTCTAACATTTCTGTTCATTCCATTCCAATTTTCAGGAAGTCTGTTACTCAAATAAATTTTTATACCTCAAAGTCTAAACTATTCTCTTTCCAATTTTTTCCTTCAGAGTCCTTTCTTTTACATTTGTAATCCTATATTTAATCTCTTCACTATTTCCAGATACTATTGTGACAGTCAAGCCACAATTTCCTCTGAGGCTTTGTTTGTAGTTGCTGGGTATTTTTTTATTTTCTTCTAAGTTTGTCTTTTGGGTATATTTGGATCCACAATCCATAATATTTCTTTATATTGATTGATGTCTTCTATTTATTCATATCTCAATTATCCAATTTGGGAATTTGTGTTAGAACCACAAATCCTATATTCTTGGATAGGTTCAATACACTTGAGGGTCCTGACTTTGGTTTTCTGGGGTCTTGTTGCTGGCTTTCACTTCCCTTGTGTTTCTGTTCTGAGTAAGTTTCAGCTCCCTCCCCCCCACCATATTTCAGGTTCAGAATACTGAGTTTTCAAGTACCTTCTGTAGTATTAACCTCCTAGTATCCTTGGCACTTTCCAGGCTAAGTGCTGTTGACATCTGAGTATATCTGTAGCTATGTGGTCGTATTATTGTGGGTTTTGGCCAAATCTGGAACTTCCCTGTGTGAGGACTATAGTCTTTTTGGCTCCAGATACAGAGTGCTGTCAGCTTCAGGAAAGGCAGGATGATTTATTCAAAAGAATACTGTATTTGGAGTTAGATGATCTGGGCTCACATTCCAGCTTTGTCAATTGCTACTTGTGCAGCTATGGGCAAATCACTTTTTATGACTTAGTTTTCACATGTGTAAAATAAGGAAATTGAACTAGATGACTTCTAAACTACAAAATCTAATGATCCTATCTTCTACAGAAAGCCTTTTCTAATCTTTCCTTATCCTAGTGACTTCCTTTTGTTGTTTATTTCCATTTTGAACTATATATAATTTGTACATAGTTGTTTGTATGCCTCTCCCATTAGATTAGATTTCTACCAAAAAACTGGAAATATAACTACAGAAGGCCTAATATTAGTACATCTTTAATATATATAGTAGCACTTAATAAATATCTGACTGACTGACTTCAGTGGATTACCTCTAGTCTATTTGTAAGTACTCAGGTTGCCTTTCTTTGCAGGACCCCTTCTGCACAGCCCTCAGGCTTTCATTTTATGACTTTCTGACCTGGAGAAAGGAACTTAATATAGTTTCTCTTGTAATTTCTTGATCATTTTTCAGTCCAACATTTTCACCATTTACATGCGAAGATAGTTTTTAGCATTCATCCTTTTGCAAGCTTTTGAGTTCCACATTTTTTCTATCACCCTCCCTTCCTACCAACCTCCCCATAGCAGTAAACAATCTGATATAGATTGTACATGTATAATCATGTTTAACATATTTCCATGTTAGTCATTCTCCCTTTACTATAAAAATTCATCCTTGTATACCTCTTTTATGTAATGAAATTGTCCAGATTTTATCTTTTACTTTCCCTTTTTCTCAGTACATCCCTCTTTCTCACCCCCAGATTTTTAAAAAATGATTATCTCATCATGATTAACAGACATCCATGCCCCTGTCTATGTAGACTCCTTCTAAATTCCCTAATAATTATAAAATTCTTAAGAGTTACATATATTATTTTCCCAATTAGTTGTGTAAACTGTTTACTTTATTTACCTTCTTATGATTACTCTTTCATATTTACCTTTTCATGCTTCTCTTGAGACTTCTGTTTGAATGTCAAAATTTCTATTTAGTTCTGGTCTTTTCATCATAATTCTTGAAAATCATCTATTAAATTAAACATCCATTTCCTCCTCCTGAATGATTATACTCAGTTTTTTTAAGTAGTTTTAGCTTGTAATCTTAGCTGCTTTGCTTTCTGGAATATCATATTGCATGCCCTCCCCTCCTTTAATGTAAAAATATTTAAATTTTGTGTGATTCTGATTGTAGTTCCATACAATTTGAATTGTTTCTTTTTGACTGTTCGAAAAATTTCTCCTTGACCTGAGAGTTCTGGAATTTGGCTATAATATTCCTGGGAGTTTTAATTTGGGTGTAGATTTCTTTGATAAATTATTGAAAATTTATGTCTAGGGTCTTTTTTTGATCATGACTTTCAGTTAATCCAATAATTCTTAAAATATCTCTCCTTGATCTATTTTTTCAGTTTGTTTTCTGAGTAGATATTCCATATTTTTCTACTCTTTCAGCTTTTATTGTTTCTTGAAAACTCATGGAATAATTAACTTCCACTTGCCCTATTCTAATTTTAAAGGAATTATTTTCTTAGGTGAGCTTTTGCATCTTTTTTTCCCATTTGGACTGTTCTGCTTTTAAAGGAGCTCTTTTTTTCCCAGTGGAATTTTGTACCTCTTTTATCATTCAATCAATTCTATTTTTAAGGTGCTATTTTATTCCACTTAAAAATTTTTTTTATCAAGCTATTGTTTTCATAATTTTCTTGCATCTCTCTCATTTCTCTTCCCATTATTTTCTCTAGCATTTTTATCTTTTCTTTTATATCATCCAAAAATTCTTGTGCTGGGATCCAATTAAATTTTTTCTTTGAGTTTTTGTTTGTAGTTGTTTTGACATTATCTTCTTTTAAATTTATGTCTTTGTCTACCCTTCTTTTGATGGTCAAGTTACTTTTGTACTGTTTACTCATTTTCCCAATTTATTTCTTGACTTATAACTTTTTGATAAAGTTGGACCCTGTTCACCTGACAATGGGAAGACACTTTCCCAAGTTTCAGTTATCTTTTGTGCTGCTTCTTTCAAAGGTATACAAGTTTTCAAAACTTTCAAGGTTCTATTATTCTGGGAGATATATAGTTATTGCTCTCCTGCTCTGTGCTCTGGTTTTACCCAGGAAAGGCTCTTGCTCCTCTATATCCATAATTACTAGTGCTCCTCTTAGCCTTGGAACCATATATGAGCAGTTCTGCAACTTGCCTGCTGCTAGAACTGTGACCAGGGGCCTTGCTCCCTTATGACCAATCATGAGTGTTCCTTTCTGCCCTTGAACTGTTATCCCAAACTACTTAGAGGAAATAGAGTTGTCAGCTAGTACCAGGGTCCCCTTTAATCTCTTTCTAACTGGTTTTCTGACTACTTTACTGTCGTTGGGCTGAGAACTCTCAAATTCACTGCTGCTATCTTAGGTGCCTCTAAGGTCTATAATTGATGCTCTTGCTCCTTTCTTGGCCTGCACCCACCCCATTGTTACAACCCTCTCCCATGGACCTCCTCAATTGTCTTAGGATGGATGAATGCCTCCTTCTGAACTTTTGATGGATCTGCTGTTTTAAAATTTGATATGAGGTCTTGAGAGTTGTGGTAGGGGAATGTTGGGAGACTTCAGTTACATGCCAGCCTATACTCCATCAAATCTGTCCTACTTTAATCATTTTTGAAGCATGTGTTAGAGTACAAAAAAAAATACTGATCTTGTTCTCAAGAGACCTGAGTTTGGATCCTGCCTCTTTCCTTTACTAGCTGTGTAACCCTAGGCAAAACCCTTCACTTGTCTGAGTTAGTTTCTGTATATGGAAAATGGGTAGAAAAACACATTACCATTCAGAAATAATTATGAAGTTCAATTAAAATGATGTTGTTGAATAAATGCCAGCTATTCAACAACATCATTTTAATTGAACTTCATAATTTTGACTGCATTTGTATATTTAACAATTTGATAATATCATTAGAATTTGTTGGTCAAAATTGGCTATCCTTTTTTTTTCAGTCCCAAGGTGTCCCAGTATCCTTCTATGTTACTATGCATAGAGATCTGAAATCCTATATTGCTTATTCCTCTTGATGGTATTATTTACACGCATTATAGAACACAGTGTTTAAGTGGATATCTTTGTGGTTATTTATTTCTTCCTCTATCATTTTTCTCTGTTTATTCCCTCCCTCCAAAGAAGTGCCAATATGCTCTTACCATACACCCTTGGGACATTATTTAGTCTCATCACAAAATCATAGGATTGGATGGGAAGGAGTCACTGATGCCATAATTGTTCCACATGTGACCAATGAATACAGGATCCCATAATTGTTTTGTTCAACCTAAATAGAAAATATTGCTATCTTGCTAAGTTGTTTCCTGCTCTGAGACGCTTAAATCTAACTTGGCATTGCAGGAAAATTTAAGGCCTGTATAATAAACTTTATGAACTAAGAACCAGAGGGAAATTGGATCAGGAATCTGGCTGATTATTCTGGACTCCAGAGCATAGCAAAGCAGGAAAAGTAACTCACTGAAACAATGGAGGGAGAGCCATATTTGTGGCAATAGAGAATCTGATGGTCTTGCCCACTATAGGGCCACCTGCCCTTTATATAGGAAAAAGCAAGGGAGAACATTGCTGGTGGAACTGTTAAAAGAAGGCTAGAAAGGGATTGTACTAATAGTGGGAGCAGACCCATATGCTTCCATTGGGCACATAGCTTCCTAAAGTTATAGGTTCACCAAATTGACTTTCCTACTTAAATGGGAACCCCAGCAAGGGCAGAAGTTCTGGGGCATTAATTTGGTAATAATAGCCTTACTAATTCCCTTCATGCCTTGGTGCTTTCCTTTCATTGCTCTGCTATGTTAACATAAGGCAGGGTGTTCCAGTGTTTTCCCAAACTGTCTTCCCTTCCCCCTCCACCATCAGAAATAAAAGGGAGTATCATATAGAGATGGGGAGGCAGAAGAATAGACTTTTAAATGTTTGCCTCTGCAAACATACTACTTAAAGAGATTGCAACCAATAAACTTATATATAGCACCTACTTGTGCTAGGCCCTGGGACTGCCTACTTCAAGGATTTTTCCATTCTTATATTTGTTATTTCTATTTAACACTTTCAGGATTTTAATTCAAGAATTTAGAGGGATATACTCAATTAGTTTTTAAATTGAATCTTATCCAACAATCATTTATTAAGTGCCTACTATATGCTAGGCACTGTTAGATTTAAAGGATGACAAGATAAAATAAAAAAAAAACTATCCCTCTTCAAGAATCGTATCTTTTGGGGTGACAAGGTGGCACAGTGGATAAAGCACCAGCCCTGGAGTCAGTAGCACCTGGGTTCAAATCCGGTCTCAGATACTTGATAATTACCTAGCTGTGTGGCCTTGGGCAAGCCACTTAACCCCATTTGCCTTGCAGAAGCCTTAAAAAATCATATCTTTTATCAGTGGATTACCACATCTAGACTGATAGATATATATTGAGGAATAAAGAATAGCTAGTAGGATCAAAAAGGGATACAAGTAGGATACAAGAAGGAAAGTGGTTCATAAGTTGAGCCTTGAAGAAAGGGATTCTATGAAGAAATGAGGAGCAATGGGGAAGAGCATAGAAAGGAGAGATGAAACACAGAGCTACTTTTGTTGGACATGAAAGTAGGTGATAGGGAATAATGTGCAGTTAGCCTGGAAACGTCTGCTGGTCCAGTTCTGGAAGAACTTTAAATGCCAACTTGAGGGTTCTGTATTTCATTCTAGAGTCTCTGAAGGATCTTGAGCAGTAACATAATTAGATATTTATGCTTTAGGAAAATTATTTTGAAACCTATTGATTTTACTGTATGCATATGTGTATATGTAAATACCAAGAATCTCCCCTTTACATTGAAAAATGGTTTTTTAAAAAAATTTGAATGATTTTAGGACAGCTAGGTGGTGTAGTGGATAGAGCACTAGCCCTGGAGTTAGGAGTACCTGAGTTCAAATCCAGCTTCAGATACTTAATAATTACCTAGCTGTGTGGTCTTGGGCAAGCCACTTAACCCCATTTGCCTTAAAAAACCTAAAAATAAAATTGAAAGATTTTATTTATTTTGAGTTTTACAATTTCCCCCTAATCTTGCTTCCCTCCCCCCACCCCCCACAGAAGACAGTCTTTACATTGTTTCCATGATATACATTGATCTAAGTTGAATGCGATGAGAGAGGAATATCCTTAAGAAAAAAAATAAAGTATAAGAGATAGAAAAATTATATAATATGATAATTTTTTTAATTACAGGTAATAGTCTTTGGTCTTTGTTCAAACTTCACAGTTCTTTCTCTGGAGACAGATGGTATTCTCCATCACAGATATCCCAAAATTGTTCCTGATTGTTGCACTGATGGAATGAGCAAGTTCATTATAGTTGATCATCACCCCCATGTTGATGTTAGAGTGTACAATTTGAAAAACAGATTAATGCTAACAATTCAACATATGACTCTAAAATGCATCAAAAATCCCATTTCCTTCTACCTCTTCATATTTATATTTGCTCATCTCATTGTTCATCTCACATTGACATAGTATGGTTGCCAATTTATTAAAGATTTAGAGATTGAAGACAGATTTAAGGTCACTGAAAAGGTGAAGGAATTTGCAGCTCTCTGGGATGTTAAAACCTGCTCACGATTTTATTATGGCAAAATATTGTTACAAAGTATATTGGCTAAAATTAGTAAGAAAAGCAGCAAACACCCTGAGGACCACATGGATTAAGGAAGAACATGAGAAAGCCCCATTCTTCTAGATGGGAGCCCAGAAGATACAAGAGCTCTTGAAGGGGTAGTGATTTCTATCAAATACCTGGACCAGGTATCTTCCAATGACAAGCTATATACTGGTCTTTCCTGTCCCAAGGTGCTTGACACCCAAGTTCAACATATTATTTCCTATTGAGCCAGCATCTAGGCCAAGATTAAGTGAAAGGGAAAATGGGGACAAGATAGGCAGGCTACATCAACAGGGGTTCAGCCCACACTTCAGGCGCAAACAGCCTTCCACAACTACCAAGATTTTAACATCATTAAAGCTACATTCATAATTCTCCACATCATTTCTCTGCATCAGTATAAAATGTATAATGTTTTCTCATGATAATCCTGTGTGGGAGGAAGTATAAATATTCTGTTATTCATTCAATGAACTAAAGCTCTGCCTTACATTGGGTTCTTTGGGAATCTTTTATAGAATATATCTATCTATTCTTTTGGATTTCACCTGGGAGCATCAGAATTTGGTTCTTATCTAGATTGCCACAACAAAAGTAAAAAGGATTCCCACTTCCCAATTACTGAGAAGAAATTAATGAGATATTAATTGTAGAATAGGCTTCTTTAACTTTGGAGCAAGAAGATGACTCAGTGGATAGAGTGTCAATACTGGAGTCAAGAAGACACATTTTTGTGAATTCAAATCTGACCTCAGACACCTACTAGCTATGTGACTTGGGCAAGTTACTTTTCTTTGTCTCAGTTTCTTCATCTTTATAATGAACTGGAGAAGGAAATGGCATACCACTCCAGTGTCTTTGCCAAGAAAAGCCCAAAGGGGTCATCAAAGTTGGATAAAACAACAAATCATTTAACTTAGCCAAAAAAAATCACATGCACAATTCACAACCAAGCCTATAAGTTATCAGGACAACTTTAATGGGGGATGGAGGGACCTCCATCTTCCTCAGAGAGTAATGTAGCCCTCTAGACATATAGTAATACTGTGGATTGTCCTTTCCCTCTGAAGGAGAAAGAAGATAGATTTACTAGATTCAAGCAAGCCACCTGTCCAATGAGTGGTATAACTTAGGGACTTTTTAATAGTTTTCCAGACTTATAATACTACCCTGGGTTGGTCACCTCCTGTAAAGCAAGAGGATAGACTTGGGATTCTTTTTCAAAATAACAAACAGATCTTAAGAAAAAGAGAAAGCCCCACTTAGCTCCAATTCCTACTTAGATAGAAGATAAACATTTTCATTTATCAAATAAACTAAATAAATTAAAGTGCTATTCCTTAATATACAAAGATTATCCTGTTAATCTACTGTAAATAGAGAACAAATGTGCACAAAACCACAGAATCTCAGAGTTGAAAAAGGACCTCAGAGACCCAGACAAGTGGTTATTCATCCTTTGCTTACAAACCTCCCAAGAGGAGAAATTCACTTCCTCCTGAGGCAACCCATTTTACTTTTGGATTGCCCTAATTGTTGGAAAATCCTTCCATGCTGCAAGCCTAAATGGGTTCCTTTGCTATTTTCACTCAGTCCTCCAACTTCTGCACCCTAGGACAGTTTGTATCAATTCAATACATAGTTAGTTGTCTTTCACTGAATATAATAGAATACTACTGTGCTATGAGAAAGGATGCAAGGGATGGTTTCATCAAAACTTGAGGAGACTTTTATGAACTGATGCGGAGTGAAGTGAGCAAAAACAGAGGACAGTTTATACCATAGAAATGATGCAAAAATGTTCAACTTTTAAAGACTTATCCCTCTTATTCCTAATGGCACACATATTTTAGTTGATTAGCGATGCATAAAGGGCAAAATAGAGAAGGTAGGCAACTACTGAGGGTGTAAGATGTGTGGTGGAGTGCATTGAGGAATGCCTTTTAACTTTGCTTTTTATAAATATATATATATATTATTTGCCAGTGAATTTTGTTTTCCATGGCCTTCAGGTTTTATTTTGTGATGAGTCAAGCTATATTTAGGTTGAGCAGTACTGGATAATATAGGAATATTTTTGAATCTTGCTTAGGGTGGATAAGTGCTTTATTCTGACTCATTTGGGCATAAAGGAAGTTTGAGAACTCAAAGTTTCACAAAAAAAGAGACTGGCCATAAATAGTTAAAGGCATAGGTCTTTATTTTGGTCCTTTTAACTCACATAGAAGTAGGTCCAAGACTTAACTTGATACATATAGGTTATAGGTTTTGGGAGGCAGGGTTAAAGTTAAGGGCAATTAAAGATATTTTCAGTGATGTCAGTGAAATTAAGGCTTAATACCCTTCCTGTTGAAGGAGGAAAGAGAGGAGGGAATGTAAACAAATAAACAAAAAACATTTTGCAAATTAATGGACCAATGGATGCAGTTTTTGTTAGTCAATGATCATTTATTAAGCATTATGTAGCTAACATTCCACTCTACTGCTGTACTGAGGATACAAACAAAGGTAAAAGATAGTCCCTATTCTCAAGGAGCTCATAGTCTAATGAGGGAGTAACATGAAAACCTAACTGTGTACAAAAAAACAACTATACAAAGTCCTCCTATGGACTCAGGAGAACTTTCAGGACTACACTTCAAAATAACTAAAAGATTTACTAGAAGTAGGCCTCAGTTAGCTCTCCTGCCTAGGAATATATCCTGTGGCTATTGTGCAAGATGCCCTATGCAAAATTTTATATATAGCTATCCTACTGCCACTTTAAAACTATTTTCTAGTATAGTAATAATTTATTGGGATAACAATAATGATATATAAGAATCATCTAATAAGATATAAGAAATTTTTCTTTCATCCCTTAAAAAAATTCATTGTATTCAAAAGTTAGACTTGCAACTCAACTAAATTTAACAAAGTATTAAGTACTTATTTATTAAGTACCCATCACTATGTTGAGCCCAGTGAAACAAAGTTAAAGATGATAGCAACAAATTTACATTTTACCTAATAAAAGAAAATAAACAAATAATTATACTACTATGAGGTTGATATTTTATTAGGGAATAGGGAAGGAATAAACATTTATATACTCCAGGAACTAAAAGCTCTTTTACAATGATCTCATTTGAAATGTTCTTTTAGCTGCTCTGATGAGAATGAATGGGTAACCCTGATGCTTTTGAGATATAACTAGTGATTATATATAGTGTGTCTGTAAATATGCATACATACATGCATGCATATAAAAATGTACTATATATCAAATATACATGTATACACATATAGTGCATATATGTATTGCATATAATCATTTATAAGCATGTGTATTCAGTTTCTTATGGCTTCTTAGTACCTTAAAAATAACGTAAGCTACCCTTGTTAAGCCTGAGGAGTGATCCCAGAGGTCTGAAAGGACTTTATTGTAATTGTGCCACTCTGGAATTTTCTATGTGATTGTCCAGATTCTGATTAGTCAATCATTCACATATTTTCTTATTAATTAATTTAAAACATTCACCAAACATAAAGTACCTCATTTGACTAACTGTAATGTACTTAGGTAGCAGTGGTAGAGGGATGAAGGTAAATCAGACAGAGCTCCTGCCCTCAGGGAAAATTTACAATCTAGCAACATAGTGGTATTGTTAGACCAGAAGGTCTGTCTGGTTTGGAGAATTTGAACAGAAAGCTTGCTTCTTTCTATTTTTGCTTTCTTTTGGGTTGCTGCTTAAGAAATTTGGATGAGGCATTCAAAATGACAAAAAGAATACTAATCTAAAAATGTGTCTGTTTTTTGTTACAGCTACATTGCAAAACAGCCGAAATTAGAGCACATCACTGAAGATGACCTGGAAGGATACGTGGGGCTGAAAAATCTGTAAGTGCTCAATTACCACATTCTGTCCTAGATTTTTTTTGCTCTTTGTTGTAATTTATGCTCATTGGATGCTAATACTTGTGCAATTTGTTTCTATAGAACGGTGGTGGAATCAGGACTAAAAACAGTGGCTCATCAGGCCTTTCTGAAAAACCCCAATCTGCAGTTTATGTGAGTAAAAGCTAATTCTATTGCTTTCCAGGATTTAAGATACAACTCTTCTCTAGCCTCTATTTTCCTCCCTTTTCTCCCAATCAAGAACTGAAAACATCTTTTTGGAAAAGATTAGCATAACTGTGATAATGACCTCTAAGCATCTGCTCTTATTTCATTATATTTTGGGGAACATAGTAGAAGTACATTAGAAGCAGCCTGTTTATTCTCCTTCTTGAACTTCTGGGTCATTTCCATGTTGTAAAGAGTTGAAGCCAATTGGCAAAGTCTTATGTGAAAGCTGTTTCCCAATAGAGACTCCTTGATTTTTATCCCCCTGGAATCTTTATGTGTTCCTTGGAAGAAATCAGACTTCTTGCATTGGAGGAAAAATGGAATTGGACTAGTTCCTAACATTAATGGTCATTCCTCTGCACTGGGCTTTTCACAACTACCTTCATTTTCCTAGAACCACCTGTAGTGCATTGATAAAAGAGGAGGGGAGAATCAATCGGCAGGCAATGAGAAATCTTAGGGGTTCATTAATAAGATGGAGTGCTTTGGCCAAGTCATGTTGATGTGTAGCTGACTGTAGTGAAATAGAAATATAGAAAATGGAAGCTATTAGCGGGATTTTTACTGCCTGTTCCTGCTAGATGATGGCCTTGAGTCAGTAAATTATGACTTTCCTCCAGAAGATTACTCAGTGATGCCGAGATTCTTCCCCTCTGACTAGACTGAAAAGGTCTTTTACCCTTAGAAAACTCATTTTTTACCACATCCTCAGGATTCAGGGTATTTATATAAGTATCTAATAATAAGTCTTGACTTCCTCAATCCCAGTTTTCCCTGATAGACCTTTGTCAAATTATTTTTAGAAGGTGAATGAACATACACTAAATTAAATTTATCCCAGATAGATAACTAACATACTAGACCTGTGATTTTATTAGTGTGGGGTAGCAATTTTGTAGGGTCACATATTGACCACATATTAATATTATCAATATTTTATTTCATTTGAATTTATTTTGTTAAACATTTCCCAATTATATTTTAATCTGGTTTGAATCCTTTCTGGAGTATTTTGGACCATGTATTTGAGGCTTGGTGTCAGGAACTACCAAGGGAGGGAGCTATTTCTATCAATACTGAACAGTAACTGTTTTGTAATTTATACTTTTAGAGTTACCTGGGGTTCTGAGAGATTAAGTCATCACTTGTTCAGGGTCACATAGCTAATATTTGTCAGAGGAGGCCTTTGAATCCCAATCTTCCTGATTCACAGTCCAGTTTTTAAGTTATACTTTTTAGGTAGTAAGACTTAGCATGGAGTTATTAAAGGAAGATTGGAGGCTGAGTCACTTGCAGAGTAATCTCTTTTAGATTAAATTACCTGAATGTTTTATGGACATTTTTTTATTATGTGGCAACTGATTTTATCAAGCAAAATATTACAACTTCATTCATATTTTGTAGGACTCAGAGAAAATGATGTTTCTTTGAAAATTAAGTTTATAGCATTATAATATATAAAATAGAAAGTAAACAGTAAGATAAGACCAAGGAACTTTATTAACACATTTCCTTTGAATACTTTTTGGCAGCTGCTCTGCCATCAGTTTGCCTGTACACATCTGATGCCTGCGTAGGCCTTGATAACATAAACAACAGATTAGCTGGATAGAAGGAAAAGTCAGAATGCTCTAATACAATCACTTAAGTGTAATTAATAGCCTCAATACTTGGGTTCTGGCATTTTCATTACAACTGACCTTAGACCCAAATTACTCAACAGTGCTATTTAACTAGCTGTTTTGCCACACACATCACTTTTTCTAGATTAGTGATTCATAAGCTGAGATCTATAGCTAACAGTAGAGGGCTTATTCATCCTGCTGACCAGTCAGTCCACTTAATATCACAGGAGCTTGAAGGGACCAATCTGGAAGGTTATTGTGCCTAACTGCAATTTTTTCAGATGGGTTAATGAGGTCTACAGAAGTTACATGACTTGCTCTGAGACACTATGAGACAAGATTCAAACTCAAATTTTCCTGACTCTAAGCCCATCTCCCTGTTGATATGTTCTTTTGTTTAAACATTATGATTATTAGTCCTACACTGTATTCCCCCCTTAGCAATATATAACAGAATGATTAAAGCAGTAAAAGGTATTAAATGATTTGAAATGAATCTAAGAAACTACTTCACAAAGTTTGAATTTCAAAATAGAAAATCCATATAAGACAGATATATATCAAGTTTCCTAAAGTGCCAAGGCATGAAGAATTGATTATTTTTAAAATTATCATGATTATTACTGTTCTTAAAGATTTGATCTTACTATCTTACTCAGGCTTTGAGCACAGTGGCCACTCATTGACCAGAGGCTAATATTAATCAATGTAGAAGCTTTAACCTGATCTAGTTTTCTGATCTAGAACAATTTGCCTCATCTCAGGCAGTCTGGTAGTCCTTCGTTCCCAGAGGATCATTATACTTGTGATTCAGTCTTGATACTTCATCAGTTTTAGTTCTCTTGCTCCTCAGAATTTCCTAACAAACTACCCAGTAGTCTCAACCTCCTGTTTCAGAGCAGAGGTGTACACCAACATGCCCAGCTAGGGGACTGAATATATTACGAATTTACAAAATAACCTATAGATATTACACTGACAATTTTCAATCACATGTGAAAACAAGAAAAATGGGGGAAAGCATCATAATGCAGGATGCTTTTCATTGGTGAAAACAACATAAAAAATGAAGTCAATGAGTCTGGGAGAAGAGGAAGATCTATTTGAATCATGAGTTCAAAGATCTCACTTAGTAGCAACTTTTGATTCAGATATGAGAATAAAAATCAATGGGTTGGACTCCTCAGAATAGAGGGGACATTGAGGGCAGAAACCATTTCTCTCTTTGTATATCTCCAATGTTTAGCATGG